>NC_134357.1:194369509-194374509 GCF_048569485.1 Anomaloglossus baeobatrachus | reverse complement strand
GAGTACTGCACCAAGGCCAAACGCACTGGCATCTGTCTGAACTATGAACCGTCGGGTGAAGTCCGGGGCTTGTAGGATTGGGGAACTGGCGAGGGCAGCTTTTAGTGCCCTGAAGGACCGTTCACAGTCATCTGTCCAGGTGACTACTTGCGGTAGCTTCTTTTTGGTGAGGTCCGTCAACGGCTTAGCAAGAGCACTATAGTTAGGAACGAACTTCCTATAGTACCCTGCCGTACCCAAGAAGGACATCACCTGCTTCTTTGACTTGGGGGTAGGCCAGGAGGTGATGGCATCAACCTTCCCTGGCTCTGGTTTCAGGGTCCCGCCACCCACTCTGTGTCCAAGGTACTGTACCTCCGTCATGCCGATCTGACACTTCCCTGGCTTTATAGTCAGACCAGCGCTTTGGATCCGCCTGAGCACCTGCTCCAGGTGCCCCAGGTGTTCCTCCCAAGTGGGACTAAAGATGGCAATGTCATCCAGGTAAGCTACTGCAAACCCTCCTAGTCCCTCGAGCAGCTGGTCGACCAATCGCTGGAAAGTGGCAGGAGCATTTCTCATGCCAAAGGGCATGACGAGGGATTCATACAGCCCGAATGGGGTGATGAAGGCGGACCTTTCCTGTGCTTCCTTGGACATAGGAATCTGCCAGTACCCTCGACTCAGGTCCATGATGGTCAGGTACTGGGCCCCGGCTAAGCAATCCAGTAACTCGTCGATGCGTGGCATTGGGTACGCATCGGGTGCTGTGATTGCATTTAGCCTCCTGTAGTCCACACAAAACCGGGTTGTCCGGTCCTTTTTGGGAACCAAGACTACAGGCGAGGCCCATGCACTTTTGGACCTCTGGATCACTCCCAGGACTAGCATTTCATCGATCTCCCTTTTTATGTCCTTTTGTACCTCTAGGGAGACACGGTATGGGGGTTGACGAACTGGGGAATGACTCCCTGTGTCCACCTGGTGGGTGGCTAGGGATGTCTTCCCTGGGACATTCGTGAAGGTCATCAGGTAGGGCCGGAATACCTCCCGCAGCTGGGACTTTTGGTCCAAGGATAGCTGTGGGTTGAATGCCGCCTCCTCGATAGACCCTCCATCCCGGGCTGAGGCGAGCAAGTCCACCAAGACTTCACTTTCGCCTTCCTCGGGAAGACTACACACAGGAAGAGCAAAGGCTTCCCTGTCATGATGAGCTTTCATCATGTTGACATGGAAGACCTTTTGCCTCTTCCTGGCATGGTCGATGGTGACCACATAGTTTACGTCATTGAGGCGCTGATGCACCAGGTATGGACCCTCCCAGGCCGCCTGAAGCTTGTTCTGGGTCATTGGGACCAGGACCCACACCTTCTGACCCACTTCATACACCCGCTCTCGAGCGTGTTGGTCGTACCATCGCTTCTGGCTGGCCTGGGCTTGCGCCATATTCTCATGCACCATCTGCGTCATTGACTGCATTTTGTCACGGAGCCGAATGACATACTCCACAACGGACACTTCTGGGGAATTCAGTTCCTCTTCCCAGGATTCCCTTACCAGACCAAGAGGCCCCCGGACTCGTCTGCCATACAGGAGCTCGAAGGGGGAAAACCCCGTTGAGGCCTGTGGTACCTCTCTGTAGGCAAACAGCAGGTGTGAGAGATACCGCTCCCAGTCGCGTCCATGTGACTCAACCAGCATCTTAAGCATCTGCTTAAGTGTACCATTAAATCGCTCACACAAACCATTGGTCTGTGGGTGATAAGCGCTTGATATCAGATGCCGCACCTGCATTTTCTTACAGAGAGCCTCCATTAGACGAGACATGAACTGAGTCCCCTGGTCGGTAAGCATCTCCCTGGGAAATCCTACTCGGGAGAATATGGTCAAGAGGGCATCTGCCACCTTATCGGCTCTAACTGAGGACAGAGCCACTGCCTCCGGATACCGGGTAGCATAGTCTACCACAGTAAGGACGAACCGTTTTCCAGAGCTGCTGGGGACGGCCAGAGGCCCGACAATGTCCACAGCGACCCTCTGGAAAGGCTCCTCTATCACCGGCAAAGAGATCAGGGGAGCTTTGGGAGCAGGCCCTGACTTTCCCACTCTTTGACATGTGATACAGGAGCGGCAGTAGTTGGCAACATCTGTCCCCATTTTGGGCCAATAGAAGTGGTGAGACAGCCGGGCCTTGGTTTTGCTAACCCCCAAGTGTCCGGCGAGTGGGATCTCATGGGCAATCCGCAGCAACTCACTCCTAAAGCGGTGAGGCACCACCAGCTGTTTTTCCTTCAGCCACTCTTGTTGGGGGTTACAGGGAATTGTCTCCCGGTACAACTTTCCCTGGTCCCAGAATACCCTCTCCTTATCGGTCTCGGAGGAGGGCTTCTCTGCGAGGTCCCTTAACGTCTCTAGACTGGCATCAGTTCGTAGAGCCACCTGAAACTCTTGGCTAGAGGCAGCCAAAAGTGACGTTAAGGTTCCAACCTCACCGGGACCCTCTGGGACCTGCTCTGGGTCCATCACCAGTTCCGTTATCCCTCTGGGTGAAGAGGTGTCAGAAGGCAGGGTTTCATTTGCGTTCTGGGCACTCTGACTGCGGGTGACAGCACCGATGAAGGCTGTCTCCCCGGGGAATAACCACTCTTCCCCATCAGCCTGACAGGTACTACTGGCTGTGTCACTGTCCGCTGTGACACTGCTCAGCTGCATTTGGCCACTGTCCTCGTGGTTCTCATGTCTTCCTCCATCTCTGTCAGCACAGACACTTGCTACCTTGGGGTTGTCCTCAGCCACGTCACCCTGCCGCGTGGCATGGCTGAGTTCCCCTGTGCAAATCTCCACTTTATTACCATGCACAACATTTGTAATCACGTTCTGGATATCCGCATTCGGGTCGCATGACTTATCAACAACATTTGCATCACATGATTTAACAACATTTGCATCACATGACTGATCAACAACATTTGTATCACCTGACTTTTTGGATTCGGGAGGATCATCAGGGAGAAATTGTGCAACTAATCGCCCCAGATCAGTCCCCAATAAAACATTGGTTGGTAGATGTTCATCCACCCCCACTTCCCTCCACCCTCTCCCAGCACCCCAGTCGAGGGGAATAAGGGCCATTGGGAAGGATTGGTGGACACCCCCCGCCAAGGCGACAGTCAGGAGTTTTCCCGGGATAAAGTTTTCAGGGGGTACCAGTTCAGGGCGGACCAGTGTTCTGTCGGCCCCAGTGTCCTTGAGCCCCACAGTGGGGGTTCCGCCTACGGTGACGGGGTGTAGGTTTTCGCAGGCCCTACCACCCGCCTTCCTTGCCAAAAGGACAGTTCCAGTGGGCCCTTGGGCCTTGGATGTGGGGTTCCTCTTCTGCCTCTCTGGGCAACCAGAGCTGAGGTGTCCAGGCAGGTTGCAGGAAAAACACCTGCGAGTGTCAGAGGTGGGCCGGGCACTGGTGGATGAAACAGGACCTACGGGAGGTCGGCTGGTAGGGGCAGGGGTGGTTGTAGTTGTCATCTTACCCCCTTTCCAGCTAGTGGTGGACGGCTTCCGCACCTCCGATGCACGGTTGGCCACATAGGCGTCGGCAATCTGGGCTGCTTTTGAGGCCTCCTTGGGCTCTCGGTCCATAACAAACTGTCGAACCTCCACAGGACAGACATGTAGGAGTTGGTCCTTCACCATGAGGTCCTTTAACTCCTCAAAGGTTGTAACGGACAGTCCTTGGATCCACTGGTCAAAGGTGCGCTGGAGCCCACCCTCCAAATCGCTGTAGCTGTCATGAGGTCCGAGCTGGAGGGTCCGGAATTTTTTTCGGTACACCTCCGGAGTCAGCTGATACTTCCGTACTAGGGCCTGCTTTATGGCCCCATAGTCTCCACTCTGCTCTTGAGGGAGACTGGCAAACGCGTCCAGGGCCTTGCCTCGCAGCCCTGGGGTTAAGTATTGTGCCCATTGTGTTGAGGGCAACTGGTACTGCAAGCAAGTCTTTTCAAATCCCCTCAGAAAGGTGTCCAAATCCCCGTCCTTTTCCATCACAAGAAAGTGCTCCGGTCGGGGCTTAAAGCTGTTGGCATTATTGGACTCACCGTTTAGTGAGGAAGATGTCTGCTGCCGGGCTTTGAGGATATTCAATTCATGGTCTCTCTGGGCTTGGCGCTCTCGCTCGGCTCTCTCAGCCTCTCGCTCGGCCTGAGCCTGGCGCTCGGCTCTCTCAGCCTCTCGCTCGGCTCTCTCAGCCTCTCGCTCGGCTCTCTCAGCCTCTCGATATTGCTGAATGAGGCTTAGCCGTCCCTGCCGGTCATCTGCAGCGAATTGTTGTAGAGCCATCTTCAGGAAAGAGTCCATGTTGCCTCGGTCACTGCTCTGGCTTGCAGTTGATGGTGGGGACTCTGCAGAAGCACTATCCTGGGCTTGGCTTGCCTCCTCTTCTCCAGCACTGGGGGAATGAACGTGCTCTGCGTCCCATTGTAAAAGTTCTTTAATGAGGTCCTGCCTCGTTTTGCCATGGCCATCAATCAACTTGGATCTGCAGAGTGCAGCAAGAACTTCCTTCTTCTGCTGATTGTACCAGGCTTCTGACACAGCCTCCATAATTGCCAAATAAAAGATAGGATAGAAAACAGGAGAGAAGGGAGGGGGTAACTGCTACACGTACAGTATTGTTCCAGGTATATTTAAACACTGAGTTCAATCCTCAAAACTTTTGCAAGTTTTTAGTGACAGGGATGATTGCTCAAACCAGATCACTAATGCTTTATATATCCCACCGCTTGCCACCAATTTGTCACGAACAGCCGGGGAAGTCCCTCAGAAATCCGCAGCTGTTCACTGATTTGTTACACACGACTACTCTCTAGCGCCCCCCTTGTCTGCAGGCCACTTTTGGTACTGCAGGACAATGCATAAGATGAGGCTGCTGAGCTGATAATGCCAAATATTGGAGGTCTCACAGCAAGGGTAAATGTATATCTCTGATTCCTGCTAATGGAATATTTATATACCTCGGTACCCTT
>NC_134357.1:194229509-194362009 GCF_048569485.1 Anomaloglossus baeobatrachus | reverse complement strand
TTTTTACTTTCTCTCGCAATGAGTCTCTCTGTCTCAAACTTAGCTAACTTAATTTGCTTTTTACATATTTTATTTAATTTTCTATAATTATATAATGCCTCATCACTACCTACCCTCTTCAATTCTTTTAAGGCTTTCTGTTTTTCTTTTATTGCTTCCCTTACAGCTCTATTTAGCCATAGGGGTTTCCTCCTATTTCTAGCATGTTTGTTCCCATAGGGTATATTTTCTGCACAAGCCCTATTCAGGATGCTCATAAAAGTCTCCCATTTGCTTTGTGTACTTTTATTACTTAGTACATCATCCCAGTTTATTGCACTAAGATCATCTCTCAACCGTTTAAAATTTGCTTTCCTGAAGTTTAGTGTCCTTGTAGCCCCTCTACTAGACATCTTACTAAAGAATACATGAAAATGTATTATTTTGTGATCACTATTCCCCAAGTAACCCCCAACTTGTATATTTGATATGCGGTCTGGCCTATTGGTTAGCACAAGGTCTAGTAGTGCTCCCCCTCTTGTGGGGTCCTGTACCATTTGTGAAAGGTAATTATCTATCATTGTTATCAAAAATCTATTTCCTTTGCTGGAACTGCAAGTTTCTGTTCCCCAATTTATATCAGGATAGTTAAAGTCCCCCATAATAATTACCTCTCCGAGACTCGCTGCTTTATCAATTTGCTTTATGAGGAGATTCTCTACCTCTTCCATAATATTCGGCGTCTTATAACACACCCCTATCAGTATTTTATTATTCATTCTCCCCCCCCTTATCTCCACCCATAGGGACTCTACATTCTCAGTACCCTCACATATGTTGTCACGCAGGATGGGTTTTAAGGATGATTTTACATATAGACACACACCTCCCCCTCGCTTATTTGTACGGTCATTCCTGAATAGGCTATATCCCTGTAAATTAACAGCCCAGTCATAGCTCTCATCCAGCCATGTCTCTGATATCCCCACTATATCATAATTTTCTTCCAACAATATTAATTCTAATTCCTCCACCTTATTTGTGAGGCTTCGGGCATTAGTGTACATGCACGTTACGTATGACTCTGTACCTGTATTCCTGCTTACTGTATTAACTGTCCTAACCCTTCCCCCCGTACCACCCCCAATTTCATTACTTGTGCCCTGGTCACTATCTGCACTACATTCCCCTTCTATAAAGTGAATACCCTCGCCCCCCATTCCTAGTTTAAATACTCCTCCAACCTTCTAGCCATTTTCTGCCCCAGCAGAGCTGCACCTTCCCCATTAAGATGCAGCCCATCCCTAGCATAGAATCTGTAGCCAACTGAAAAGTTGGCCCAATTCTCCAGGAACCCAAAACCCTCTTTCCTACACCAATTCCTGAGCCACCTGTTAACCTCCCTGATCTCTCTTTGCCTCTCTGGTGTGGCTCGTGGCACAGGAAGTATTTCCGAAAATACCACCTTTGAGGTCCATGCTTTAAGCTTACAACCTAATTCCCTGAAATCATCTTTAAGGACCTTCCACCTACCTCTAACTTTGTCATTTGTGCCAATGTGTACAATGACCGCTGGGTCCTCCCCAGCCCCTCCCAGTAATCTGTCAACCCGATCAGCGATGTGCCGAACTCGAGCGCCAGGAAGACAACACACTGTTCGGCGATCCCTGTCTTTGTGACAGATTGCCCTATCTGTCCCCCTAATAATTGAGTCCCCCACTACCAGTACCTGTCTTGCCTGCCCTGCACTCCTATTCCCCCCCTTACTTGAGCAGACACTCCTCTGGCGTTCAGAGGTCATGCCTTGCTGCAGCAATGCTACCCCTGTAATGACATCCCCCTGATCTGCCAAGTTTGCAAACCTATTGGGGTGTGTCAGTTCAGGACTAGCCTTCCTAGCACTTTTCCCTTTACCCCCCTTTCTAACTGTCACCCAGCTACCTACCTCACCTTCCTGCCGCTCCCTACTACGATCCTCCCCCACATCTGACCCAGCAAGCTGCTGCTCAGTGAGCAGCACACTCCTTTCCATATTGCTAATGCATCTCAGAGTTTGCAGCTGCTCATTTAGATCCAGTATCTGGGCTTCCAAATGTGCAACTTGCTCACATCTCGAACAACAGTATGCACCCTCGAACGGCTTTTCAAGGACTGCATACATGAGACAAGATGTACACTGGATCGCATTAGCAATAGTGGAGCACATTTTCTAATGGGGATAGCACTAAACAAATGTTAAGTAATTAAACAACTAAATACAAACAATTCTACTCACACTTACTTTTGCTCACACTTTGCTCACTCACGCTCACAATGAAGAAGACAGGCTAAAATTCGCACGCCGCTAGGCGCGCGGTTTTCAGAAGTCTTCCTTCCGGCTGTAATGGCCAAAACCCGGTTCTCCTTGAGCTCGCAGTGACTCTTCACTTATCCCAGAAGGCACTGGGAATATGCAAATTATCCTCGCAAGACTCCTTCCCTGGCTTTCAGAAGTCTTCCTTCCGGCTGTAACGGCCAAAACCCGGTTCTCCTTGAGCTCGCGGTGACTCTTCACTTATCCCAGAAGGCACTGGGAATATGCAAATTATCCTCGCAAGACTCCTTCCCTGGCTTATATATATATATATATATATATATATATACAGTTAGGTCCAGAAATATTTGGACAGTGGCACAATTTTCGCGAGTTGGGCTCTGCATGCCACCACATTGGATTTGAAATGAAACCTCTACAACAGAATTCAAGTGCAGATTGTAACGTTTAATTTGAAGGTTTGAACAAAAATATCTGATAGAAATTGTAGGAATTGTACACATTTCTTTACAAACACTCCACATTTTAGGAGGTCAAAAGTAATTGGACAAATAAACCAAACCCAAACAAAATATTTTTAATTTCAATATTTTGTTGCCAATCCTTTGGAGGCAATCACTGCCTTAAGTCTGGAACCCATGGACATCACCAAACGCTGGGTTTCCTCCTTCTTAATGCTTTGCCAGGCCTTTACAGCCGCAGCCTTCAGGTCTTGCTTGTTTGTGGGTCTTTCCGTCTTAAGTCTGGATTTGAGCAAGTGAAATGCATGCTCAATTGGGTTAAGATCTGGTGATTGACTTGGCCATTGCAGAATGTTCCACTTTTTTGCACTCATGAACTCCTGGGTAGCTTTGGCTGTATGTTTGGGGTCATTGTCCATCTGTACTATGAAGCGCCGTCCGATCAACTTTGCGGCATTTGGCTGAATCTGGGCTGAAAGTATATCCCGGTACACTTCAGAATTCATCCAGCTACTCTTGTCTGCTGTTATGTCATCAATAAACACAAGTGACCACGTGATCACGTTGCCTCCACCATGTTTTACAGAGGATGTGGTGTGCCTTGGATCATGTGCCGTTCCCTTTCTTCTCCAAACTTTTTTCTTCCCATCATTCTGGTACAGGTTGATCTTTGTCTCATCTGTCCATAGAATACTTTTCCAGAACTGAGCTGGCTTCATGAAGTGTTTTTCAGCAAATTTAACTCTGGCCTGTCTATTTTTGGAATTGATGAATGGTTTGCATCTAGATGTGAACCCTTTGTATTTACTTTCATGGAGTCTTCTCTTTACTGTTGACTTAGAGACAGATACACCTACTTCACTGAGAGTGTTCTGGACTTCAGTTGATGTTGTGAACGGGTTCTTTTTCACCAAAGAAAGTATGCGGCGATCATCCACCACTGTTGTCATCCGTGGACGCCAAGGCCTTTTTGAGTTCCCAAGCTTACCAGTCAATTCCTTTTTTCTCAGAATGTACCCGACTGTTGATTTTGCTACTCCAAGCATGTATGCTATCTCTCTGATGGATTTTTTCTTTTTTTTTTCAGCCTCAGGATGTTCTGCTTCACCTCAATTGAGAGTTCCTTAGACCGCATGTTGTCTGGTCACAGCAACAGCTTCCAAATGCAAAACCACACACCTGTAATCAACCCCAGACCTTTTAACTACTTCATTGATTACAGGTTAACGAGGGAGACGCCTTCAGAGTTAATTGCAGCCCTTAGAGTCCCTTGTCCAATTACTTTTGGTCCCTTGAAAAAGAGGAGGCTATGCATTACAGAGCTATGATTCCTAAACCCTTTCTCCGATTTGGATGTGAAAACTCTCATATTGCAGCTGGGAGTGTGCACTTTCAGCCCATATTATATATATAATTGTATTTCTGAACATGTTTTTGTAAACAGCTAAAATAACAAAACTTGTGTCACTGTCCAAATATTTCTGGACCTAACTGTATATATATATATATATGTGTATGTATATATGTATATATGTATATATATAAAAATATATATATATGTACACCATCCTGGTATAGCCCCCATCCTGCTATACACCCCCATCCTGCTAAATACTCCCTTCCTGCTATATACCCCCATCCCGATATGTGCCCCAGTCCTGCTATATGGTCTGTATCCTGTGGCACACTCAAAAAATAAACGTTTATACTCACCTTTCCGAACTCCAGCAGTAGTTTTCCTCTCTGTGCCAGCAGCAGCGCCGCTGACCTGTGTGGAACCGGTCACCGATCCCTGCAGCATCGCGATGTCCTCCTGTCTGCTGGCCCGCTGATGTGTGTGGAGAGCGGTGCGCACAGGGATGACGTCATCCCTGTGCGCCCTCTCCACACTCATCAGCGGGCCGGCAGACAGGAGGACATCGCGATGCTGCAGGGAACAGTGACCAATGAGTATACCGTACTTATTCACTGCCCCCCACGCTGATGATGATGCGCGGGGGGCAATGAATATAGCCACACATGATCACTCCAGGCTGTAGTTGCCAGGGGTGATCACGCGAGCCGGCTCCCCCGCACATCATACCGCCTACCTGTCAGCGCCAGATTCAGCGCTGAGAGATGATGGGCGGGAGGATGCATGTATATGAAATGAGTGGGCCCACGTAGTCATGGCAGGCGCTGCTACAGCCTGTGCATGCCGCCGATGACCCGCTCCACCGCAGCACCCTCATTCCCTGAAGCCATGCCCTACATTCAGAGTATAAGACGCACCCCCCACTTTCCCCCAACATTTGGGGGGAAAAAAAGTACATCTTATAAAATACGGTACTTTCCTGTTCCACCCAGTGCCGATCTCTGTCAGCTGATAGGGTGAATATCGTTCAATGGCCAAGTATATCTCCTGACCTGTGGGAAATTCTGAAGAAACAAGTTGTCATCCGGCATCCAGGCTCTAAAAAAAGTTGTTCTTGAAGAATGGAAAAAGATAGTTGTTGTAATATGTCACTAACATGTTAATATCATGCCTGGTGCTTTAGTTAAAAATCATTGCGGTCATACAAAATACTAGATATAGCAGTTTTTGATGTGGGGTTTACTTATTTTTGCATCAACTAATTTAAGTAAAACTAAAGATTTTGTATTGAAAGTTATATTATTAACCTTACTTTCATGTTATGGGTTAAAAAAATGTTCTATGAAACTCAGTGTTGTCAAAATTTTGGAAATTATTTTTGCGTTTAGTGAGATATTAATCAAAATCGTACTTTTCAAAGGGGGTGTACTCATATACTGAGCACTGTGTATACATTATTTATATATGTGAGCGCACACATACACACATATTCTCTTCCACTAATGCAGCAGAGTTTTTTCCATTAACATTGCAGATGTCACTCTAGGACAAGGTCTACTAAAAAGGCCAAAAAGGATATTTTTGGTACATGGAAGCTCTAAATACCATAAAGTTACAACAGCAACATGGCTGAAAGTGTTGGCACCACTAAAATTGTTCCAGAAAATGCAGTATTTCTCCCAGAAAATTATTGCATTCACACGTTTTGTCATAAGCATATTTATTTCCTTTGAGTGTATTGAAACACCACCAAAAAAAATGAGAAAAAAAGGTAATTTGGACAATAAAACTCCAAAAGTCAAAACAATTATTTGCACGTTTCCAATACTTTCTCCCGTGAAAAAAGACTGCACGTCGAAACGCACGTAGGGTGTCTGGACAGAACAAATATTTGGCCAGTTAATGACTACTAGATCTTATTAATCCTATCATTGTTTCACCTCCCTGTGTGACTAATTATGCATTTATAAGTGGTATACATTAGCTAGTTGCGTGGACCGGGTGGTTGTTCTACCTCTATTATTTGATACACTAGTAAACTGCCCTCAGCTATAAATGTGCACACACTGTTTTGCTGAGCAATAATATATATTGGTGTCTGGCCCATCTGCACAGTTATGGAAGTTTCATGAATATATATCTTGTGGCAGAATTACCCCATTTACTACTTACACTTGGTCATGTATCCCTATGCATTGTGGGGCTCTTATGTCAAATCATGATATTGTTCATTTATAATGATTCTATGTGATGTAATGTTATTTCTATGGATATTTCCATCTGTCATTTGTTTGCCTGCCCTTATATCTTGGTTTTTGTTTGTTGTTTTTGTCCTTACTTGTTCCTACTGCTGAATACACTTAATTTTTAATGACATTATTAATAAATAATTAATCTTTTATTCATGATGTTTTCATGTGCATTTTTTTCAATATGAGTTCTACCTTTCCAATATTGTAGGTTAACAACTTTGTTTCAAGCATGTGATGTTCGTTCAAACTCACCTGTGGCAAGTAACAGGTATGGGAAATATGAACAACACACCTGAAACCAGATAAAAAAAGGAGACGTTGACTTGAAGTCTTTGCATTGTGTGTGCCACACTAAACATTGAGAACATAAAGAGAAGAGAACTGTCTGAAGACTTTAGAACCAAAATTGTTGAAAAATATTAACAGTCTCCAGAGATCTTGATGTTTCTTATGTTTAAACTGTGTTTATTTGTATAACATATTGACACATAATCAATTACAATGAATTGCTCCAACAATAATTGTACATAGGGTGTTCTGGACAATATTGCTCAAATAACATCCTACTCTCTAATATTTTAGATACCCTTCATGACCTCCTTAACCTGGAACATAAATACATAATAGAAGAAATAGGACAAATACGTATAAACCGTTAAGAACAAGAATTAAGAAGAAGATATGTTAGCGTAAAAGATTAGGTAAGAATGAAGGAAAGGAAAGTAAGAAATAGAGTAGAAACTAAGAAGGTGCTAGGGGGAAGGGGAAGGAAAAGAGGGGGGGAATCACCTCTCCCGCTCAAACTCGTTCAAAAATCTCTCTGAACTCATGGGAGTCCAAGAACATGATCCAATGTCTCCATATTCGAATATATTTGTCACTTGTCCCAACTTTTTCTGTAGTGAGGTCGTCCATCCTCTGAAGATTGGCCATCTCCCCCACCCAATCCCCCACAGCAGGACACTCTACCGACCTCCACAGTCTTGGGATAACCATCCGCGCTGTAGTTAACCTTTGTCAGGCTGCATAATTTTGCCAAAATTTCTCGACCCCTTATCTCGGAAGGGGGTGGAGATATTTTATTGAAAATTTGGCCAATATATTCTGGACCAAAACTGCTGAGATGTCACGAAATTTCAGCCCTCTACGGCTTTTCGAAAAAAAAAAAAATTATTGCAATTTAAAAAGAGAATAGTTACAATTTGACCTATTCAGCCGGACGAAGGTTAAGCAAAATCTCAGTAAGTCACATCTCTGGGATTTAATGGAGCTTGGGAGAATAGAGAGAAGAGCTATCTGTGGAGAACTATCCACCTGATTCCCACTCATCTTGCAGTAAATTGAAAATACAGACTCCCAAAAGGGTTGAATCTTGGGGCAACTCCACCAGATGTGTAGCATGGAACCTCTGTCCACTCCGCATCTCCAACATCTGTCCGAAACTGCGGGGAAGATCTTATGTAGGGTCGCTGGGCAGCGGTACCAGCGAGTAAGAACTTTATAATTTTTTTCTTGTGCTGAGCAGGCCAGGATAATTTGTGCGTCCAAAAGAACGCCCGCTGCCATTCCTCCTCCACATCCACTACAAGCTCCTCCCTCCAGCCCACAACGAACTTGGAAGACTGTCCGCTTCATTTCTCTGGTTCATATACTTATATAGAAGTGAGATAGAGTGAGCAGGTGCCGACCCCATAAGGAACAACTTTTCAAACTGAGTTAGACTCGCTCCAAATACCCTCTCTCCCCCTCCTTTAGAAAGAAAAGACCTCATCTGTGAGTATTCCATCCAAGACACCTCCCCCCTTGTAGCCGCAAGGATCTCCCGAGGAGGCAACACCTGACCCCCAAGGATATGATGAAAACGAGGTTCCTCCTCCCGACTCCACCCCAAGAAACATCCTGAGGAGAGACCAGGGGGAAACTCTTGGTTGCCAAAAAGAGGAATCAGTGGTCCCCTCCCCGAGGATAATCCAAACCAGGATAGCCAACGTTTATCATATTTATTCAAGTCTCTAATTGTTCTTTCCAAAAGGGGCAAGAAATTTAATGAAAAAATTTGTGTAGGGTCCTTCGGAACCATTATCCCCAGGTGTTTTAAAGCCGAATTCTGCCATTTAAAAAGGAAAATTGTAAGAGTAATGAACAAAAGGAGATCGTCCGCAAAAAGGGCCAATTTACACTGTCTACCTCCCATCTCGACTCCTTTGATGTGATTGTTGTTTCGAATGGCTACTGCCAGATGTTCAATTGTGATAACGTACAGCAGTGGAGACAATGGGCACCCCTGCCTGGTACCTTTATGGAAATGGAATGGAGAGGACAAGAACCCATTTGCCCTTACTCTCACCGTAGGTCCATTATAGAAGGATGCCACCTTTTCTATAAATTTGGAACCCAACCCCAACAGTCGCAAAGACGCCAACATAAACCTCCAGCTGATACGATCGAAGGCCTTCTCTGCATCTACCGAATCAGGCACAAAGGTAATAACTGAGCCCTCGACCGTGCCATAAGGAGGAGCAGCTTATTGGTATTATCTCTGGCCTTTTGACCCCTAAAGAACCCCACCTGGTCAGTGTGTACTACTTCCGGGAGCAACGGAGCCAATCTATTGGCCAAGGCCTTTGAATACAGTTTGATATCGATATTAATTAGGGAAATAGGTCTGTAGTTGGCTACTCCTGTATGATCCTTTCATGGCTTGGGGAGAACGCTGATATGTGCCTCAAATGACTGGGCTACCCAGGGGGCCTGCTCTGTTGATTGTGTGATATCGGAGAAGGACCAAGTGACAATTACCCTCTTCTTTTACCCTGGAGCTCCAAGAAAGAAGCACAACCGTAGACCACCTATGCTAGTAACAGCACTCCCTTAACATCTTTACTGCACCAAGGTAGTTTTAATATAATTTTTTTTTCCTATTTTCTGTTATTCAAACCTGGGTGCAACTTATAACCAGGTACGTCTTATTGTCTGAAAAGTACAGTAATTACTGGGTGCGTGTCTCCAGAAGCACCAGCTAGGCACAGTATACAGGCATTAAAAAGTACAGACACTACAATGTATTGGGCACTAAAGTGGCATATTTGTAATTTTCATTCTGCAACATTTATTGCTGGTTTCTGGAACTCACCCATGGACTTAAAATACTACACCTGTAGATAAACTCTCAAAAGGGTGTAATTTCCAAAATGGGGACACAACACAAAATTCTGCTCTTCTGCCAATTCGGGGCTCTGCAAAAGGAGTCTGCAAACTGTTCCAGAAAAATCAGTGCTCATTTCCTCCTGAGCATTGCCATGTGGACAAACAGTACTATATAGTCAGATATTATTATTATTATTATTATTTATTATTATTATAGCGCCATTTATTCCATGGCGATTTACAAGTGAAAGGGTATACGTACAACAATCATTAACAGTACATAACAGACTGGTACAGGAGGAGAGAGGACCCTGCCCGCGAGGGCTCACAGTCTACAGGGAATGGGTGATGGTACAATAGGTGAGGACAGAGCTGGTTGCACAGTGGTCTACTGGACTGAGGGCTATTGTAGGTTGTAGGCTTGTTGGAAGAGGTGGGTCTTGAGGTTCCTCTTGAAGCTTTCCACGGTAGGGGAGAGTCTGATGTGCTGAGGTAGAGCGTTCCAGAGTATGGGGGATGCACGGGAGAAATCTTGTACGCGATTGTGGGAAGAGGAGATAAGGGAGGAGCAGAGAAGGAGATCTTGTGAGGATCTGAGGTTGCGTGCAGGTAGGTACCGGGAGACTAGGTCACAGATGTAGGGAGGAGACAGGTTGTGCATGGCTTTGTATGTCATGGTTAGTGTTTTGAACTGGAGTCGTTGGGTGATGGGAAGCCAGTGAAGGGATTGGCAGAGTGGCGAGGCTGGATAGTAGCGAGGGGAGAGGTGGATTAAGCGGGCCGCAGAGTTTAGGATAGATTGCAGGGGTGCAAGAGTGTTGGAAGGGAGGCCAGAGAGCAGGAGGTTGCAGTAGTCGAGGCGGGAGATGATGAGGGCATGCACTAATGTTTTTGCAGATTCTTGGTTAAGGAAAGCACGGATCCGGGAGATGTTTTTGAGTTGTAATCGGCATGAGGTGAAGAGGGCTTGGATGTGTGGCTTGAAGGATAGAGCAGAGTCGAGGGTCACTCCAAGGCAACGAGCTTGTGAGACTGGGGAGAGTGAGCAACCATCGAGTTTGATGGAAAGGCTTGTTGGAGGAGATGAGTGAGGAGGAGGAAAGACAATGAATTCTGTTTTGTCCATGTTAAGTTTTAGGAATCGCACAGAGAAGAAGGATGAAATAGCAGACAGACATTGTGGGATTCTGGTTAGTAGAGAGGTAATGTCAGGTCCAGAGAGGTAGATCTGTGTGTCATCGGCATAGAGATGATACTGGAAGCCGTGGGACTCTATGAGCTGTCCCAAGCCGAAGGTGTAGATGGAGAAAAGCAGGGGTCCAAGAACTGAGCCTTGGGGAACACCGACAGATAGGGGGCGAGATGAGGAAGTGGTGTGAGAATGGGAGACGCTGAAAGTTCGGTCGGTTAGGTATGAGGATATCCAAGATAGGGCCAAGTCTGTGATGCCCAGAGATGAGAGAATCTGTAGTAGGAGGGAATGGTCTACTGTGTCGAATGCAGAGGACAGGTCCAGGAGGAGGAGGACAGAGTAGTGTCGCTTGGCTTTGGCGGTTAGTAGGTCGTTAGTGACTTTAGTTAGGGCAGTTTCAGTGGAATGATGCGGTCGGAAGCCAGATTGCAGCTGGTCAAAGAGAGAGCAGGAGGAGAGGTATGAGGACAGTTCAAGATGGACATGCTGTTCTAGTAGTTTTGAGGCATAGGGGAGAAGGGATATGGGGCGATAGTTTGACACAGAGGATGGGTCAAGGGAGGGCTTTGATATGGAATGTTGTCATGTTTAGCAGAAATTGTATAACAAATCTTGGTGCCATTTTTACCTATTCCCCCTTGCAATAATGTAAAATCTGAGGCTAAAACTAAATTTTACTGAAAATAAAGTAATTATGCTTTCTTCACCACCCAATGGTATAAAATTCTGTGAAGCACCTGAGGTGTCAATTAGCTCAGTGCACCCCTAGATCAATATCTTGAAAGGTGTAGTTTACAAATAGGCTCATGAATGGGTGTGGTTCTGCTGTTCTGGTACTTCAGGGGCTCTGCCAATGTGACATGGTACCCGCAACCCATTCCAGTAAGTCTGCACTACAATATGGAGTTTATTGCCTTCTAAGATTTGCTCTGCACCTAAAAATTAGTTTCTAAACACATATAGGGTACTGGTAAACTCAAAAGAAATTGCACAAATTAGGTGGTCCAGTTTACAAAATTACAAAATATGGGGCTAAAACAACATTTTAGTGAAAAAAAAATATTTTTTTCTTCCCCTCCCAAATTTATAAAATTGTGTGAAGCAACTGTGGTGTTAATTTACTCACTGCACCCCTAGATGAATTCACTGAGGGGTGTAGTTTGTAACGTGACATGACTTGGTTTGCTGTTCTTGCACCTCAGGGGCTCTGCCAATGTGAAATTTCCGAACCTTTCCAGCAAAATCTGAACTCCAATGTGTCGCCCCTTCAGTGTGCTTCAAAAGTAGTTTTCCACCACATACTGGGTATTTGTGTACTCAGGAGAAATTGAAATAGTGCCCCTTCTGAGCTATGTCATGTACCCAAACCATAGTTTTCTCCTATATATATGCCTCTATAAGGCAACATTATACTCAGGTGAAATTGCACAACACATTTTGGGGCACATTTTCTACTGTTACTTTTGTGAAAATAAAAAAATTGGGCCTAAAGCAAATTTTTTCTGGGAAAAATATATTTTTTCATTTTCATGGCTTAACCTGTTGGTTCAAGGTACTCACCAAACCACTAGATATATTCCTTAAAGTGTGTAACTTCAATAATGGGGTGACTTGTGGGGAGTTTCCACTGTTTAGTCACATCAAGGGCTTTGAACATGGCATCCATTATTTATTCCAGCCAAATTTCAAGCCCTGCCATGAGCCCAAACAGTAAGTTTCCACCACATATGGGGTATTTGTGTACTAAGGAGAAATTGCACAACAAATTACAAGGTCCATTTTCTACTGTAACTTGTGAAAATGAAACATTTGGGGCTAAAGCAACATTTTTGTGTGAAAATTTTTTTTTTATTTTTTTTCCTTCCACGTTGCTTTAATGCCTTCACCACACAGCCTGTTTTCACCTTCATGACCAGCATTACTTTGTGATAACTCAAAACACTTCAGCGCATCCCAGTGCTTCCAAGATAGTTTTTCGTAACATATTGTACTTCATATTAGTTGTAACTTTAGGACAATATTTTTTGCGTTTATTTGTAAAAATATCAGAATTGTGATAATTTGCAATTTTCAAACTTTTCATTTTAATGCCCTTTAACCAGAGTTATGTCATTTAAAATATTTAATAAATAATATTTCTACTTTACATAAAAAAACGCCAAGGAGCCAGATAAAATGATGAATGCACACACAGATTTGTGGTAAACCCTCCTCATAAAGGCGGTAGCAGCCCAGGTGCAACATGCTGATGAAACAGCCACTCAAACTTCCAGGCTAGAGGGGAGAGGCGCCTGCTTAGCATAAGACATGCACACTAATAAGGCTTGCACTGGGAGTCCGTCATATAGATGAGTGTGATGCACAGTGTCTGAACTGTAACCTGTTCATGATGCAAAAAACCTAGGTCAGGCGGGCCCATCAGCACTATAAGTGCATCTCACACGGATACGCGAGATGCACAGTGTCTGAACCAGGGCTGGACTGACCATAGGGCAGTTCTGGCAAATGCCAGATGGGCCGGTGCTTGCAGTTGGCCGCTTGCTCACTCACTCCAAGGATGCACATGCAGCTCTTTTATCAGAGGCGGGCTGGACCGGCATGGCATTTTCCTCCGCGGCCGGTCCTCCAGCAGCTATTTAAGACTGCAGGGCTGGTTGCTCCTTTAGTTGCAGTCCATCTGCACTGTGCCTTTGTGAGTCTGCAGCTGCTGACGTCACTACACAGCTTGTGGTCTGGAACAGCGGAAGACTGCATCTGATGTGTGCCTCAAGTCCTGCCGACGGGTCTCTCACAGAGAGTTGCCCTCTCTCTTCCTGCACTGATTTATGTGGTTGGTGCAGAGCATGGGAGGAAATGTACTTGACCAGAATGGAGGCTGAGGTGAAGGACCTGTCAAGTCATCGGACTAATCATGTGCCTGATCACATGACCTGTGAAGTGGCAGGTCCTGTTGTTCAGCTGCTGCAGCCTCTGTGCAGGTCCCAGCGGCTCCTCTCCTGCTCTGCACCATCAGGAGCTGCAAGATGAGGTAATGTATAGTGTATGAAACTGTGCATGTAGTCTGTGTCTCTCTCTGTTGCTCTCATTCCCTGTCAGTTTGTCTCATTCCCTGTCAGTCAGTCTCTCTCATTCCCTGTCTGTCTCTGTACAACGCGAGTATATGTCATTATTATTTTACAAGGGAGATAACCTTATTTGAAAAAGGCATTGTCCAGGTAGTGGATAACACCTATAATGTGCCCAGTCCAGTGAATTATTTAGAGCATTCTCACCACATTTCTATTCTTCTTAAAACTGTTCCTCACTGCTCAGACAAACTTTACTGAATCCCTGTTTTCACCCCCCCCAAGGAAAAATAACACCATTTCAGTGGTGCCAGCTCTGCCTCTCCCAGGGCTCACGTGACATTTTTATGTTTCACAGTCCCTGCAACCAATCAGCGCTGGCTTCATTCTTCCCTCCTGCAGATGTAATTGACATGGGAAGGAAATGACAGAGCAGCAACTCTTATTTCCACTGGATGTATTGGGGATAGAGTGAAGCCAGCGCTGATTTTCCACAGGGATCATGTGACAATGTCATGTGAGCCCCGGGAGATGCAGAGCTGACAGCACTGAAACGGTGCCAGCACCAAAAATGAGTATAGGTGTTATTATTTTCCTTAGGGGGAAGGGGGAACATAGGGCTTCAGAAGGGGTGTCCAAGTAGTGGGTTACCTATTTAATGGTTACTAACAACTGCAGTATATCCATGTTCAGCAGAAGTGTCCCGTGTAAAATGCCAGCAACAGTCAGTATATTTTAATCTTGATCCTTTAAAGTAAACAAATACTGTATATGATAATGTCAAGGTAAAATAAAATGGCATCGCTCCGTTCATACCCCTATGACTGTAAGCCAGTGGCTCCTGAGTGGTTGCAAGTTCACCATCTTCATTGATTTACTGTATATGCCAGGGTAGAAACAGTGACACCGTTCTCGGCCAGCCCAAGAGTTGTAAAGAGCTGAAGGTAACATTGCTCTAACATCAGATAGGGCCATAATTGTAATAAAAGAGAGCTGAGTGTAGAAGAAATAGGCGGCCCTCACCCCGATCCATAAAAGTCCTTTATTTTGTTTGCTTAAAAACCATAGATGCAGGAGGATGCAGGCAGCGCTGCTTTGTCCTACTCCATCCATGATTTTTAAGCAAACAAAATAAAGGACTTTTATGGAAAGTCCTATTCCTATTCTGTTCCGAAATAACGGACCGTGACTTAATACAAGCCAATGGGCCCGCAAAATCCTCGGAAGCCACATGGAAGCACTTCAGTGTGACTTCCGTCGGGTGCCCATGCAGTCTGTGTCCCGCTCCCTTCCAGCCCGCACTACAGTGTGTCCGTATATGCCCGCACTGCAATGTCAGCATATGCCGGCACGGCAATGTGTCAGCATATGCCGGCACTGCAATGTGTAAGCATATGCCGGCACTGCAATGTGTCAGCATATGCCGGCACTGCAATGTGTCAGCATATGCCGGCACTGCAATGTGTCAGCATATGCCGGCACTGCAATGTGTCAGCATATGCCGACCCTGCACTGCAATGTTAGCATATGCCGACACTGCAGTGCGAGCAGCTGCGGGGATGATGAGCGCTGACGTCAGGAGTTTATTACCTGCAGTGATGAACTCCTGCACTCCTGACGTGAGCACTCATTACTGACCGCCACGTTCTCACATCTCCTCTTGCGGGCGGGCCCGAGTGACTAGAGGTGACATCACGGACTTCTCGTGAGAGGTGATCTCAGAACGCAGCGGTCATTGAACTAAGGCACCAGCGCTGACGTCAGGAGTGCAGAGGCTTCCATCACCGCAGATAATGTACCTCGCTAACCTCCTTAAAGTCAGCGCTGGTCATGCCCTGCAGTGACCTGGGCTGACCTCATGATGTTAGCTGAGGTCACTGCACTGCTCTCCCAGCCAATGGGGAACATTCTGTTCTTCATTGACTGGGATAGTGAGTATTGATCGTCGTGGGACTCTCTTATAGGATTACACCGGACCCAGATTTGTTTTTTCTTTTCAATAAATTGGTGAAAGAGGGAATGTTTTGGGGAGTGTTTTTTCAAATAAAAATTTGTTTGTTGTCTCTTTTTTTTTTTTTTTTTTTTAATTACTGACTGGGTTACTGATGTCGGGTAGCTGATAGACGCCGTGACATTAGTAACCCCAGGGCTTGATGCCAGGTGACATTACACATCTGGTATCAACCCCATATATTACCCCGTTTGCCACCGCACCAGGGCATCGGGATGAGCTGAGGAAAGCACCAGGATTGGCACATCTAATAAATGCGCCACTTCTGGGGCAGCTGTGGCTTGCTATTCTTAGGCTGGGGAGGGGCCAAGAACCGCGGACCTCCCTAGTCTGAGAATACCAGACCACAGCTGTCTGCTTTACCTTGGCTGGTGATCCAATTTGGGGGGGACCCCACGTTTTTTTGTTTTAAATTATGCATTTAATTTAAAATAACAGTGTGGGTGCCCTCTGTTTTGGATTACCAGCCAAAGAGAAGCTGCCAGCTGTGGTCTGCAGGCAGTAGCCATCTGCTTTACCTGAGCTGGCTACAAAAAAATAGGGGGGACCCCACGTCGTTTTTTTTAAATTATTTATTTTTTGGCTAAATACAAGGCTAAGCACCCTTTAGTGCCACATGAAAGGCACTAAAGGGTGCAAGATTACAAAATGCTGGGGAGTGGGACATTATATGTCTTTCTCATCTATTATCTGTCTATCTATCCCTCCATACATTCATTCACTCATTCCTCTATTTATTTATCTATCTCGTCTATCCCTCTAACTATCTATATCTATTATCTATCTATCCCTCTATCTAGCTGCTTCTATGTTTTGCGGTCCGCAAAAAAAACGGAAGGCACACTGATGACACACGGATGACATGCCCCGTATACGGAACGAATGTCACATGGATGAAAAGAAAAAAAACGGAACGTGTTTTGCAGACCGCAAAAATGGAACGGTCGTGTGAATAAGCCCTTAATGTTGCCAGATCTATTTGACTGTTTGTTTGTGGTCATAATTGTAATAAAGACCCCCATCTAGGTAAGTATGTGTGTACGGAGGGGGGCAGCATATCTGCAATTGTTTTTTGACAGCATGTGACAGCATGTAATAAAGACCATTGAGGTTTTTATTACAAATATAGTCCTGCCTCTTGACAGAGTCCTTTTAAGAACAATCTAAATTTTCTGTAGGGCGACAAATTACATATAGTGTAATTTTAGCTTTACAGCAGTTTGGACGCTGTAATTGTGCTATAGACCTCAAGCAATCCACAAACAAAATATACTTCACATTCACTTCATAGTAGGTGGGCCTGTCTGCTCTTAAATGCCAGGGCTGATTTTCTGTCTCAGTCCGGTGCTGGTCTGAACTATAGCCTATAAATGACGCACAGCACTAGGTCAGGCGGGTCACATGACAGACTCACCAATCTACCACCTGAATTCAGAAGGTCCACACACATCCTGCAAAAAAACGAATAACATGTGCAATACCTCTATTAGTTAATATTTGACACAAAATATTGCACATTTTATCAATTTTTTCAGGATGTGTGTGGACCTTCTGAATTCAGGTGGTAGATTGGTGATTCTGTCGTGTGAGATGCACTTATATTGTGCTGATTTGTCCACCTGACCGGGGTTTCTGGCCTCATTAATAGGTTACAGTTCAGGCACCGTGCATCACACTCATCTATATGACGGACTCCCAGTGCAAGCCTTATTAGTGTGCATGTCTTATGCTAAGCAGCCGCCGCTCCCCTCTAGCTTGGAGGTTTGAGTGGCTGTTTCATCAGCATCTTGCACCTGGGCTGCTACCGCCTTTATGAGGAGGGTTTATCACATTCTGTGTGCATTCATCATTTTATCTGGCTCCTTGGTGAGTTTTTTTATATAGTCATATGTGGGGGTTTTTCTACTTTACATTTAGCACAATTTTTGAAACAATTTTCTTGTTAGGAAGTTACAAGGGTTAAAAGGTTATCAGCAATTTATAATTTTTCTAAATCACATCTGAAGTGACCAAGTGATACCATTCTAAAAACTGTACTCAAACTTTTTGGATGGGGTTTTGTGCAGTTTATTAACCCTTCAGGTGCTTCACAGGAACTAAAACAATGTGGAAGACAAAAAATCAAAATTTTACTTTTTCCCACAAAAATGTTAATTGGGCTTACATTAAGCATATTCACAAGGTCAACAAGACAAAATGCATCATATAAGTTATTGTGCAATTTCTCCCGAGTACGCTGATACTCCATACGTGTTGGAAAACTACTGTTTGGGCACACGGCAGGGGTTTTAACACTAGAAGTCCCAGAGAGGGGTCATTTAACATTTCTACCTTTGGAACCCAGAGACGGGTCGAATAACCTGAAGGATTTTAGCTAACATCCTATAATCACCGTCTTTTGTTCTGTAATTAAGGCCATTACTGTTGCACCACAAGAGGTTGTTGTTTTCCATTGAGTTTAGCCATTTAGTTTCTAGTTAGTTCTATTCAGTTTATCATCAGTCATTTGACCCTCTTTCGGTACTTCAGGGGGGAGCTCGAAATTTCTGGGACTTCTAGTGTTAAAGGGAAGGAATGATTTTTGACTTTTGGAACTCAAAATAAGCTGAAATTATAGCAGATGCCATGTCACATTTAGAGAGCCAGTGTCACAGAGAGACAGTCCTGTGATGTCCGGCTATAGAAGGTCGAAGTTTGGCTGCTCATGCTGCTCCCTGACTTTCTATTATTCCTGCATGGTATCTTATGCATCTCCTCTGCTTGGGTTTCATCACTTTCCATTTAGGAACCTGTGGAGTCCCTCACCTTCCCTTTGTGTTTTTAAATACTTTAATTTCCTTTTTGTCTGTGGTGGTTATAGTTCTAACTTCCCACAGATCCTTAGTGCAAGCAGTCCGCTTGCATTTATATGGAGTTACTTTGTTTTGTGTGGCAGTAGCTCTCCCTTAATCTTCTTTGAGATACAGTTGTTATTTTGTTATCCCTGTGTCTCCTTTAGCTCTTTTTGGGGTTGATGAAGAGCTCATCCCATCCGTTCCCTACCTAGGGCCCAGATCAGGGTCAGCCTAGTGTCAGGTATCCTGCTCTGCGCATAGGTGCAGTGATGGAAGCCAGGGCCAAGCGGTAGGCTTGGTCAGGGGTCACCATGTCCCCCTTCCCTAGACACAGTTTCCTTTCCACTGGGTACTTTCGCATATCCAGCGTGACACCATGATGTGGCTCAACAGTGGAAACACTCCACAACTGATCAAATTTTAGAAACAAAACCCCCTCGAAGAATTTATCTAAATGTGTGGTTAAAACCTAGAACACAGGTGCTTGAGAAAATAAAAACACAATTTTTTTTTTCAGAAAAATGTTGCTTTAGCCCCAAATTTTGCATTTTCATAAGGGTAACAGAACAAAAGCCCCATAAAATTTGTTGTGTAATTTCTCCTGAGTACACAGATTGGTGTAAAACTCCTTTCTGTGCACACTACAGAGCTCAGAAAAAGCGTTAATTGAATTTGAAAAGCCATTTTGGCTGGAATAAATTGCGGAAATCATGCTA
Source organism: Anomaloglossus baeobatrachus (assembly GCF_048569485.1). Lineage (NCBI taxonomy): Eukaryota > Metazoa > Chordata > Amphibia > Anura > Aromobatidae > Anomaloglossus > Anomaloglossus baeobatrachus. The sequence goes on along the minus strand of NC_134357.1, from coordinate 194,342,684 downwards.
CATTTGAAGAGTACCTGACATACCAGCACAACAGAAACCCTCCAAATGTGACCCCATTTTATAAACTGCTCCCCTCAATGAATTCATCTAGTGGTGCAGTGAGCCTGAATGCTTGGACGCATATTGCTCCATCTGTACCTGTCCAGTCTGCAGAATCTAGTCCGGCTGCTGGATCAGGTCCTTGTTTGTCTGCCCCTCCGCAGTTTGACGGCGACCCCAAGCAATACTGAAGGTTCATTAACCAGTGAACACTGCACTTTGAACTTCTATCTGACCAGTTGGCCTCAGATCGGGCCAAAGTGGCCTTTCTTATGTATCATTTGGGTGGTGAGGCCCTTGCCTGGATTAATCTTCTGTGAGAGAAGCGAAGCGGTTATCTCAGACCTGCAGGACTTCCCAGGGGCATTATGCAAAGTCTTCAATGAGCATGGCTGAATCACTTTTGCAGCGTTCTCCCTTCTCAGACTGTGACAGGTTCCGCACTCTCATCTGAACAAGGCTGGAAAAATTAGGCGCGCGTGTCTGGCTTCTGTGAGAGCCTGTCCGTGAGAGTTAATAGGGCCAAATTAGCAGGTCGAGAAGTTTCCACCTCCTTAGATGACCTGGCTACTCGGATCGACCTCAGGTTTCAGGATAGAGGTGATTCGTGAGAGGAGGTCAATGCACTTGGTTCCAAGTTTCCAGAAACCGATTGTAGCACAGTTGTCAGCCTCTATAGCTTCTCAGGAACCTATGCAAGTTGACCGATTGAAGCTAGCAAAGCATCGCCAAGAGGTCCATCACACCGAGGAAAAGTGCTTCTACTTTGATAGTTCAGAATATTGAATCAGTTCCTGTCCTGAGAAGCTGGGAATCTACCATGCTTAGGGTTTATTGGACAGGTTACTCCACTCTGTCTCTGACTTTGTCAGTGTTCGTATCTATTGGCAACACCGGTTTGAAGAATCAGCTTTTCTGGACTTCGGTTCTACAAGGAACTTCACTCAACAGGCCGAGGCAGATTGGTCCAGATTCCTATGAAACATCTTCCTAGTCCTTTAGTGGTGTAGTCTGTTGATAGGAGAGCCCTCACCAAGGCCATCCATTTCATTACAGAGCAAGTGGAGCTTCGGGAGGGAATTCTGCACTCCAAGAAGATCAACTTCTATGCATACCTCCCAACTTTCAAAGAAAGGAAAGAGGGATGAACTGTGCGGCGCGCAATGTGCGCCGTGGCGATTTTAGGCCACACCCCTAACCACACCCATTTCACAACTAGTCACACATAACCACTCCCGATCACATTGTTTTATAAACAGAAAAAAAATATATTCTTAATGCAAACTTGGTAGTATTTCTTTTAAATTAGAATATTTTAAAACTACAAAATTCTATTCTAAAGCAGGAAAGCCAGTATGGAGCAGAGCGGAACTGGCTGGGCAGCCAGTATCCAGCAGAGCTGAACTGGTTGGGCAGCCAGGATCCAGCAGAGCTAAAGCGGTTGGGCAGCCAGGACGCGGCAGAGCCGGTGCAGTTGGGCAGCCAGGACGCACCAGAGCTAAAGCGGTTGGGCAGCCAGGACGCACCAGAGTCGAAACGGTTGGGCAGCCAGGACGCACGAGAGTCGAAGCGGTTGGGCAGACAGGACGCACCAGAGTCGAAGCGGTTGGGCAGCCAGGACGCACCAGAGCCGAAGTGGTTGGGCAGCCAGGACGCACCAGAGCTGAAGAAGTTGGGCAGCCAGGATCCCGAGGAGAACAGATTGGGCAGCGAGGATCCAGCAGAGTCGAAACAGTTGGGCAGCCCGTCCAACAGAGATTAAAAGAAACCTGTCACCCATCCGACCAGTCTACACCGCACCGCCCCTTACATGAGTAGTATAAAGTGATTTTTACTTTCTACACAGCGGCCTGTGCTCTTATATACAGCATGTTCGAATACTGTATATAAGAGCCCAGTGGAGGTGGCCGCAGCTTATAGTCACCAAATCTGCTGACAGGTTCCTTTTAAAGTGAACTTGTCAGGTGCAATAGGCACTCAGAGCCAGGAGCAGTTCTGGGTACATATTGCTAATCCCTGCCTAACCGTCCCTATATATACTCGCATAGATAAAGAGATCATTTGAAAAAGTATTTTTAAAGATCTATCTTATTTAAATGAGCGCGGGGACTAGTCTCAAGGGCGTTACTTCGCTTGGCTAGTCAGCTCACATAGCATGTTAGCATGTTATTACGCCCATGTGGGAGTACTAACGCTATGTGAGCCGACTAGCCAAGCAAAGTAACGTCCTTGGGACTAGTGCCCGCGCTCATTAGCATAAGATCTTTAAAAATACTTTTTCTAAAGATCTCTATCTATGCGAGTGTATACAGGGACGGTTAGGCAGGGATTAGCAATATGTACCCAGAACTGCTCGTGGCTTTGAGTGCATATTGCACCTGACAGGTTCCCTTTAACTGGTAGGGCAGCCAGGATAAAGCAGAGCTGAACCTGTTGGGCAGCTTGGACCCAGCAGCTCTGCTCTGCAGGCAGGAGACCATGTGATCAGTAAGCTAATAGAAGTATCGGCAGATGCTAACTCTGCATAGGTTATACTGGCCAGTGCTGCAGGAAAGGAAAGTGCTGATTGCACTGTCTTCTTCTCAGTTTCCTGATTGCCCGTGTGTCTCCAGCAGTGAGAAGCAAACACACAAAACAGCTGTTGAGAAGCGCACAGGCTCCGGGGCTGGGGTTGCTTTTCTGGTGCTGGGGGTACAGCTCCGGGGCTGGGGATGTCAGCTCTGGTGTTGGGTGTTAGCTCCAGGTCTGGGAGGTGATTCATACCTTAGCAGCAGCACAGTCACAGGAGTTTCATGTAGCGTGCTCAGCTCCTAATGGTCACTGGATAGAAGGGAGAAACAGCGAAGCGGGGCTACAGTGGGTGGGCGGAGCCACAGGATACATAGCTCCCGCTTGGGACTCGGGAGCAAAGGCTCCAAAGCGGGAGAGTCCCGCTGTATCCGGGACGGTTGGGAGGTATGTTCAATGTGCTACCAGGGTTGTCCCATTCCCTGCTTCTGGGATTGCTGTGGCTACGAGTACATGAGCCTGTTTTGCACTGGAGATTCAGTGAAGTGCTTCTATGGGGTCACTCCTGTCATGAAAAATGTCTGGCACCTGCCTGTCTTGACCGACCACCAGTGACTCCATCAAATCTTCCAGTTCTGCTATCTGCCTATTGGTCCTACATGGATGCCTTTATTAAGATGAAAGCAGAGATGTTACTCCCACATAGACCACATGACTGCCCTATTGACCTACTTCTGCGATCCTCACCTACACAAGGCTGAAATTATCCTTTGTCCCAGGCAGAGACCCAATCCATGTCTGAGAATATCAAGGGGATTTATTCAGAAGTCCTCTTTTCAAGCTGGTGTGGTCTTCTTTGTGAAAAAGAAAGAAAGATGGCACTCTCCGACCCTATATAGGGGCCTCAATCAGATTACAGTCAAGAATAAATATTTGCTGCCACTCACATCAGATATGTTTGACCACCTCAGAGGCTCCAGAATCTTCTCCAAACTTGACCTTCGTGGAGCGCATAATCTGATCCGTATGGGGGGGTGGGGAGATAAAAAAAAAATAAATTACACTATCAAGCCAAACTGGCCACTGCAGTATCTTTAGATCAATTGTAAATAAATAAAATAGCTGCTTCTCACCCAGGACCAGCTCCAGGTTTTTGTGGGCCTCGGGTGAAAAAGTCTCAGTGGGCCCCATGCACACGCAGACATACAGATACATAAACATATTTGAAGACAAATTCACAAAAATACATAGAAACAGATAAAAATTATATACAGTCATATACACTGACATACATAGATACACACAGTACATGTACACAGACACATTAGAAATACATTTAAAATGGGGAAGTCGGCAACAAGCCTCACTCACCACCCCCACTTGTCTCCATCCAGCTTCTTCCGGGCATGTGGCTGTGCATTGCGCACTGCATTATGGACGTCACTTTTACAAACATCAGATAAGAAATCTGTGGAGAGAAAAGCGCATATAGGGTCTTACCCCAGTATATAAGGGGTGGGAGGAGGGTGAAACTACTCACCAGATGTCGTTGTGAGAGTCACAACAACTGTATTCGCATGTAGAATCTGATCCAAGGCTGCAGCCACCCAATTGGCAGATAACAGAGAGCAAAAGAGAAGGGTGTTTGATACTGCGCCAAAGGATCACAGGAACAGATGTTTAGATTAATGCATCTTTATTTCATCCAGGTCTACGCGTTTCCGGAGCCACTGCCCCCTTCCTCAGGACCGTCAGGAAAGACAAAACATCAAATCTGTCACAGATTTGATGTTTTGTCTTTCCTGACGGTCCTGAGGAAGGGGGCAGTGGCTCCGGAAACGCGTAGACCTGGATGAAATAAAGATGCATTAATCTAAACATCTGTTCCTGTGATCCTTTGGCGCAGTATCAAACACCCTTCTCTTTTGCTCTCTGTTACTTTTACAAACATGGCTGTGCACAGTACAAAACAGACTACTGTATATACATCACATGAAGGGCTGTGGGCTAGAGCATATACATCACAAGAGGGGCTGAAGGCTACAGTATATACATCACAGGGAGGCTGGGGGGCATATACATTACTGTGGGCGGCATACACAACTGATTGGTCCCCCCAGTAACATTTATGCCATACACATTACTGGAGGGGCATAGATATTACTGGGGGTCATAGATGTTACTGGGGGATGCATGTTACTGAAGTGGGGGACCCATACAGCTTTGGAATGGGGCACATACAGCTCTAATGGGTACATAGCTCTGTGAGGGGACCATACAGCTGGTAGGCACATACAGCTTTGGGCCCAGGTGATGATGCCTGGCACTGAGGCTCTTTTCTATACTCAGGGCCCCGGCACTTGCCCGGGTTCTGAAGGCCAGACCTGTTCTCACCCCTCCCGTATGTGACGTTAAGCCCAGTGTAAAGCTCTATGCTGCTGCAGAGAACGGGGGTGTTGAGGGGGTTGGCCGCCCACTCCATGGTCTTTCTTCCTGCTAGCCCCCTGATACTTCCTTCTATTCAGTTCTGGAACAGGGTTTGTGGCAGATAGAAAGAGCATGTAGAGCTTGAGAGATATTAATTTCACATGAGCAGGAGTCCAAAGGAGGTATATAGGAGTGCTGTCATGATGGACTCTTTGAAATACAATTACTGGTAGGACTAATTTCTGCTTTCCAGCACATCCCTCATAACAGCACATCAAGAAAATACCCAAACAAAAAATTGTGTAATAGGGAGGGACAATTGTCTGGTGAACGTTTCTCCCAAAAGCAGTTTGTTGCTCTGACAAAACAACCAATTTATAGTGCCTGCAAAAAGTGATCAACCTCGACCAAGTTGCAACTCTACAGATTTGGTCCACAAAACCCTCTGCTCTCTCAGCCCAGGAAAAGGAAACTGGTATTGTCAAGTGTGCTTTAATGACTTCAGGTGAAGATCTTATTTCTGAAGAGTATGCCAAGCTTATTGACCTGATTCATCTAGCTAGGGTCACCTTGAAGCCTTTATCCCCTGTTCTCCCCTCAAAATTGGACAAAATTATGAGTCCAGCCTTCAGTCTTTAGTTTCTAGATATGCCAGCCCTGTCTACCTAAAGTCAAATGAATGAACCCAGCATTCTTTTTGGTTTGTAGGGTTAGGGCACTTATAACTAAGTTGAGCTCCCATGAGGGCACTGATTTCCTTAACGTGCATCTTAACCCCTGCACGGCCCTAGAGAACCTAGCTTTCCAGAGATTATTCGCTTAGGGTGAATCAAAGAAAACACTCAGGGTTGAGTCTTAAACCCTCAAGCTATTTGGTCTAAAACCCTTTTTAAGCCTCCCTTGTATATATAATTATTTATATTATATATATTAGATAGATAGATAAATAAAAATAATACAGAATTTTAGGAATATCCGGACGGAAAGCCTCTATGTCTGACCCATTATACTCTGAACAGAACCTCTTCCAGATTGTCCTGTAGGGTAGCTCAAGTTACTGGCTTCCAGCGCACCTGTATGGTAGAGAGCACTTGATCAGAAAGACTTTGTGCCCTCAAGATCTGCCTCTAAGGATCCATTCTGATAGATGTACTCGCTCTATACCGTGATGTAGTAGTGGATGTTGAAGAAGGTCATCTCTCAAGGGAAATAGGACTGGCTTTTCTAGGCCTACCTGGTTCTTTCCCGCTCCTCCTGGATTTTCCTCAAAACTCCAGAGATTATTGGAAATTGCGGGAAGGTGTACTAGAGTTCCATGTTTCAGACCTGAGATAGAGCATACACTTCATCTGGATTGTCCTTTGGTTTTAGAGACCAGAAAATTCTTCAAATTTGCATTTTTCTTGAGGCGAATAAATCTACCTGAGGTTGTACCATTCGCCAAGTCAGTTCTTGGAACACCTCTCCATTCATCTGCCATTCTGAGGTTCCCACCTTCTGTCTGCTTAGGAAATCTGCTACTTGATTCACTGATCCTCTCAGATGAACTGCTGTAATGGACAGTTATCTTTTCTGCCCACCACAAAATCTCTGATCATAAATGTAAAATACTACTGTGATATTGTGCAATAGGATCTTCACATGACTGCCTTTGAGAAGGGCTTGACGACTCTGAAGTACTTTCCATACAGATCACAGTTCCCTGTAATTGTAAAACCTTACGTGAATTTCTGATGACCACCTTACCTGCCAGTACTGGTCTATTCGAATCCCCCAACCTGACTGACTTGCATTGGTGGTCACTATTACGCAGGGGGAAGAGACCCAAGGAACTCCTCTTAGAAGGTTCCTCTGGACAATTACTTACGATCTAGGATAGAATAATCTTGTCAAGAGACAAATGACGATTGTCCCAAGCTGACAGAACTGCTCACTGGATATCTTTGGAGTGGAACGGACTCCAACGGACACTGGGAATAAAATGTAATCACCCCTAGGATACTCATGGCTAATCTGATTGTACACGGTTTTCCTAGTTGGAAAGACCAGATCTTATCTCTGACCACCACCTGTTTTTCTTCTGGATTTAATGATGACCTCCTTTGGGAATTTAATAGAGCTCTCAGGAAGACTAAACTGAATAGACCAACTTATTAAAAATGGATTGTTAGGTCTGGGCTGAAGGGGAAGGGTGTTCATGTCGCCTGTGGCATCGGCAATGATCTAATCCAGGGCCGGACTGGGACTAAAATTCAGCCCTGGCATTTGGAGGTACACAGGCTCTCTTGTCGCGTGGTGAATGTGTAATATCTTTGTGCACTTGTAGATGTGAGTACTGTATGGCATTATGTGACACTATATGGCACTATGTGACACTGTACGGCACTGTGTGACACTATCACTTTATGTCACACTGGCGCTATGTGACACTGTATGGCACTATGTGAGTACTGTATGGCATGTGACACTGTATGGCACTATGTGAGTACTGTATGGCACTATGTGACACTGTACGGCACTATGAGTACTGTATGGCACTATGTGACACATTTTTGCAGTGTGTAGCAGACCTTGATGTATTTTCTGCTCTTTGCTTCCCTGATTTGTGGATTGTTCCACCACATACCTGTGTCCTAATCACTCTACAAGCGCTGCAGTCACTACAGGGGATTGTACCTGTGCGGACAGGTCCAGGACTAATATCACTGATATCACATTAATTAGTCCTTGACTAATGACTCCGCGCCCCTCCCCACACACACACACATACACACACATACACACACACACACACAAACACACACAATACAATGCAACCAAATTACCCCTCACACACACACACACACACACACACACACACACACACTGCACCCCCATTACCCCTCCCTACACACACACAAACACTACAATGCACCCCCATTACCCCCCACACACACAATACATTGCACCCCCATTACCTCGCCAAACACACACACACACAATACATTGCACCCCCATTACCTCGCCAAACACACACACACACACACACACACCCAATACAAAGCACCCTCCATTACCCCTACAATGCACCCCCCATCACCACCCACCCCCACACACAAATACAATGCACCCCCTCCCCACACACACACACACTACAATGCACCCCCATTACTCCTCCCCACACACACAATACAATGCACCCCCATTAACCCTCCCCCCCCACACAAATACAATGCACCCCCATCACCCCTCCCCCCACACACACACAAATACAATGCACCCCCATCACCCCCTATATATACACACACACACACACACTACAATGCACCACTATTATTAACCCTCCACACACAAATACAATGCACCCCCCATCACCCCCTACACACACACAAATACAATGCACCCCCTCCACACACACACACACACACACACACACACACACTACAATGCACCCCCATTACCCCTCCCCCCCCCACACACACACACACACTACAATGCACCCCTATTACCCCTCCCCACACACAAATACAATGCACCACACACACACAAATACAATGCACCCCTATTAACCCTGCCCCCACACACAAATACAATGCACCCATCACACACTACACACACACAAATACAATGCACCCCCTCCCCACACACACACACACACACACTACAATGTACCCCCATTACCCCTCCCCACACACACAATACAATGCACCCCCATCACCCCCTAGGTGCACACACAAATACAATGCACCCCCTCCACACACACACAATGCATCCCCATTACCCCTCCCTCCCATCACCCTCTACACACACAATGCACCCCCATTACCCCTCAGCCCACACACAATACAATTCACCCTCCATCACCCTCTACACACACAAATTACACTACCCTATCACTACACACTCCTGCCTGCCTCCCCCCCTCACTCGGAATACAGTACTCCCCCTCTGCCTGTCATAAAGCTGTGTTCCTTCACAAATGTTCCCCGTTATGTGTCCTCAGTCCCTCCCCACTCATCCCCGTTAATTACACCTGTCTCTTCGGCTCCTCCATGGAGTGCTTCTTGATGCTTCCAGTGTGTCGCTCGCAGCACTGTGATGACGTCGGCAAGGTGCTGATCTCATCACGTTGCTGCACATTGGGGGCGGCACTGTTCAAATGTATTTACGTCTGAAAGACGCAAATACATTTGAATAGGAAGGAGGAAGCTGCGGTCACTGCCACTGCCGCGCTCCTCAGCAGTGATTGCATGCCGGGCACACTATCACACAGCAGGGCCGGTGCAGCACGCTGTCTCCTGGTCCTGCTGCAGATAGCGTGCCCGCCATGCACACACTGCTGAGGAGCGCGGCGGTGACTGCAGATACAGCGGCCCACTACAGGCACCGGCCCACTACAGGCATTTGCCAGAATTGCCCTATGGTCAGTCCGGGCCTGATCTAATCCAACTGGTTTCCAACAGACAAGAACTCTGAAAGGCATACCTCTTAGAGACTTCTTCAAAACAAGATCCACCCTCCACGGTTTGAGCCATAGAATATGGCAGATAGCCACAATAACGCTCACTCGCTCCCTGAGCTGAGCAATCAGCCGCATCTAAGGATGCTGAACACACATACATGAGCAATCTGATCTTTAACCTCCGCTTAACTGCGAGTGGAGTCCTGGAAAGCAGTCTGCTTGACAAAAGCTCCAAGAGGCAATTTGTAGCTGGCGTTGGTAAATATAAGGTTATCAGTTTTTCACTATTTTGTATTTTTATATAAATAAACACATTTGAAACCAGAAGTTTACATACACTAAAAACACACATATGCATGTTATCCTGAACTTGAATCTGCAATTAGGCCAGTTAGACATGCTGGTACCTTGCCAGTTCCTGTGCCACCGTTGTCTGGATTGGATGAAAATAAAGTAGAATATGAAGACTGGAGCTGAAGCTACTGGCGAAGACATGGAGACCTCAAGTGAAGATGAGTATGTACCGGATGGAGCAGCCAGAGCGCTTTACTCAACATGAATTAAATGATCTCATCAGAGACCTTTTATTGTCAAAAGATAAAGCTGAACTTCTTGCATCTAGGTTGAAACAGAAGAATCATCTTCAGGATAATGTCAAAGTGTGTTATTACCGAAACGAAGAAGTAACACTAACAATTTTTCACAGTTTATGGACCAATGGTGTACTGTAATAATGTGAAAGGCCTCTTTGAAGAACTGAAGAGTATTTTGTTGCAGATTGGCTATTTTTTATTGACTCATCCCAGAAAAGTTTGAAAGCAGTGTTGCTTCACAATGGAAATATGAAACCATCAATCCCTATTGCTCACTCATGTCATCTAAAGGAAAGTTATGAAAATCTGTCAGTTTTGGATGCTATACAATATAAGCATCATCAATGGAATAGCTGTAGAGATTTGAAAGTGATTGGTTTGCTAATGGGAATACAAGGTTTCACAAAATATTGTTGCTTCTTTTGTTTATGGGACAGTAGAAAGTAGAGCATTATTTTGCCGTGATTAGGGACAGAGAAACATCTATGCTCCATGTAGAGACAATGTTCAGCATAATCCTTTTTTTTATTGCTCCGACAAAAATCTTTCTTCCTCCACTACATATAAAGTTGGGATTGATTAAAAACTTTGTGAAAGCCACAAGGGTTTTAGTACATTTCACACAAATTCTCCAGAATTTCACCAGCAAAACTGAAGGAAGGGATATTTGTTGGTTCTCAGATCAGAGACCTTATGAGAGATGATGTGTTTGAAGGAACTCTAAATGATAAGGAATTGAGATCTTGGAAAAAGTTTCAAGTGGATCTGTGAAAACGTCTTAGGAAAAAATACAATCTCCAGAATATGTCGAAGGTGTTGAGGTACTACTAAATGCATACCAGTGTCTGATGTCGCATGCCTCTGAAAATGCACTTTTTGCATTCACATTTAGATTTCTTCTCTTAAAATCTTGGGGATGTAAGCGTTTAACAAGTTGAGCAGTTTCACCAGGACATTAAAGTAATGGAACCCCACTATCAGGGATTTTGGAATGACTCAATGATGACCGATTACTGTAGGATGTTATATAGGGACAACCCTGAAAAATTGTATCAAAGACAGTCTAATGTCAAGCACTTAATTTCTGCTCATATTTTGATTTCTGTTTTACATGTGAAATTATTTTGGTTCAATAAAAACTGTTTGTAAGATGAAGCATTTTTTTCTGATCTGTAGATTACGGTTTTCTTAATGTCGCCAGTATATTTCCTTTACCTTATAATAAATGATGCTGCTCCATGGAAACTATACGTGCTACAGAAAAACTATATACATTTTTGAAATCAGGACAAAAAGATGATTCAGAAAAGTACAAAGTCACCTGCGATGGTTACAAAAAATATTTTTTTGTAGACCTGTGTTACATACATTTCATCAGTATTTGGTGCCATTGCCCTTAAACTGTATATGACTTAGGTCAAACGTTTGTAGGTCGCCTTGCTCGCACCTGAAGATGTTGCTTCAGTATTGCCACATAGTCTTGCGATTGTGCTAAAATTTTGACAACTTTTGGCATTTTCATCCATTGCCCACAAAGTGAATGAAACAGGGATAGGAAAGGGTATGGTTATCCTAAAAATCTTGCTCCAGCAGGGACTGGCACATGCCATTTTGCATGAGTCAGGAGCCTCACACTCCACCCTGCCCCCTCATCAAGACAGGCGTGAGGATAGTCAGTCTTCATCAATTGGTCCCAATGTCTTTACCTGTACTAGAGTATTCTGTGGATTCACTTTACCAGTACCTACTTCTCCCATCAAAATAATCCTGAATTTACTGTTGTAGTTTAGATACTGGGCCCACGATAACTTCAAAGTACTTTATAAATCTTACCATTTCCATCATCTTTCTTTATTCTTTGACACCCCAAATCCTTGGTATATCTTCCTAAGAAAGATGATAATTACTTACCGGTAATTTTTGTTTCTTGAAATATGACAGCAACGTACCGAGAGGGAATCACCTCCAGGAACAGCAAGCCTAGAGTATAAACAGTCGTCACCTCTTCGTACACCGTGTTTACAGAGAATAAGAGGCAGCTGCATCATTAATATATATTTGCAACTAAATGTTTCTCTCCTAACTTATAGTACACTTTTTTTTAATACACCATGAGTAAAGAGGAGAGTATTCTACCACCAAATCATAAGGGAGGGAATAAGCACAGTACTTTCATGGATCGATAAAATAAAATTAACAGTAAGAACTTTTCCCTACCCCTTGACAACTTCGTACGAAATTAAAATAGAAACTTTAGAGACCACCGCTGAAAGAACATTTCTTCTACAGGAAAGATCAAAGTGCCACAGATCCAACCTATAGAAGAGGGGTACATCACCCTCATTGAGGCTTAGATACAAAACACAGACGCCTTCAAGATATCTAAAGAGTCACCTCCCGACAACTAAGGAATGAAAGACTACCCTGCGATTTGACTGTCACAAAGGAAGGAAGGACTATTTCCTGAGATCTATGAAACCTGGAGACTACCTTTGGAAGAAAAGCGGAGTCAGGTCTCAGCATCACACTGTCCTATAGGTTAGTGGTGAAAAGTGGATTAATTGAGATGGACTGTAATTTACCTACCCATCTAGCGGACGTTAGTGCCACTACAAGGATTGTTTTTAGAGTGAGGACTGAATGATATTTGACGAAATGGGTTCAAAAAGGTGACTTAAGGGCATTCATATTCAGATTTAAATCCCATTTTAGGACTACTTACTGGTTTAGAAAAAAAAATATGAATTACACCTACCGGTATTTGGTAATTCGGTTTCCAGTAGTCCCTCAGGACAGCACCACAGGAGGAGTTAATCCCCTTGATCTATACAGGGACAGGATCACAGAGAGGTTAAAAGGCCCCTCCCACCCCCACCCTCCAGTGTCTTTTCAAGTACTTCCAGAAGGATGGATACAAACGGTTTATACCAACAAATAGTAACTCATCTGCAAGATAAACCCTAAGGGGAGGGAAATAAGGGTGCTGTCCTGAGGGACTACTGGAAACCGAATTACCAAATACCGGTAGGTGTAATTCATATTTTCCAGAACGTCCCTCAGGACAGCACCACAGGAGCAGTACCAAAGTAATAGCTCAGGGCGGGTACAGAAGCCTTAAGGACACAAGTCCCAGGCAAGAAATAGGTTAGACATATGAATCTGTAAAACCAAAAATATGGATAGTAGTAAGAATCTGCAAGCATATGAAACACTATGCAGCGCATCTTAAGGGTTACCAAACATGGCTGGTGTAGGATCCATAACACCCAGAACCCACCAATGTCTGAAGAACATTAGGACTAATTTTTTGATAAGTACCATCGTGTACTGAAAAACTACAACGTAAGCCACCATAGTGAGTGTGATATATTCTATACTGCTGAATATTCAGAATAAATGAGGTAGACAGCTTATACTACAGAAACCAGATATAGTGAGAAATACCCAAAAAATGGGTTAGATGGACATTCTTAACACCGCAACTATAGAATAGATGTTAAAGTCCTTAACAGCCTATCAAGGGATGAATAAACCACAGCCCGATAGAATGACCACCGTCGTAGATCAATAATAAAGTTGTCCGTGCTTAATAAACTAGGTCAGTACTGTCATTAGCTCTCCTAGGCTCAAACGACTACCCCTGGTCACAGACCAGCCCACCGTTCCACCAGAGGTCACATTCTGGCCCCAGAAGCCCAAGATGTTAATGCATAAACTACTGGATCTCGAGTAATGAGACGGACCGTCATGAAAACTAAAGACATGATGAGTTGGAGTCTGGAAGGCATGTCTTCCGATATTAGCAAGCCAAGTACATCATTCGACCACTTGAGGGAAGCATTGTTCACCATTCCCAAGGTGCAGATGCAAAGTACAGTGGGGTATGGACTCTGGATGTGATGAAAGTGTCCCCGAAAATGTAGGTGGCCAAGCCTTATACTGTACACAGTATAGATATTGGAATTTAAAGAACTGGTTTGTCATATCCGTGGCTGCTAATACAGGAGCCTAGTGTTGCCCTGAGCTGGTGTAAAGAAACCACTACCACCTGGGGCAGACTACCCAACTAGAAATGGACTATACTCCATTAGCATGTAATTACCACTATATCGGACACTAGCGTAAACATACCACACAGTCTTCCATAGTGACCAGGGAACATCTAGAGGAATGAGGGCCTCTAATAATCACAGAGTGATATTTCATTTGACAGCGGTGAGGCCCTGGATTTTATCTTGTGAGAGCAGTGAGCCTAAGAGGGAGACTATGGAGCTCCCTGCCACAAGATGTTGGAAAAACCTCACAGGTTATTTACGAGATTCTGTATGTTGAACAATGGTCCAAAATACTAGTCCGATTGCCATCAAGGGACCCGTCACAGTAAAACAGGGCTATTACCATGATTGGCTACATTCAGTTCTTTCCATTATAGGATGAACTCGATAAACATTTCTCTTTAACCATAAGTTATAAATGAGAGACCAGAGTTAAGCAACTAAGCACAGCTGAATACTACTGATTAGAAAGGAAGGACCGTAGTTGAACTCAGATTCCTGTTCTGAAGCCATAATAAGGAGAATTACTAGGCCAACTCAAGCATGGCTGCTTATCACGCCAAGCCAAGTGCAGGTCCAGAAGTGTGAGGCCCCTCTAACCAAAGCCGATGCTAGAGACCCAAGATGTGAAGTATGCAGCCCGAGGTGCAAGGTACGAGGCCACCAGTGCAAGGCCAAAGGCGCAGAGGCGCAAGGCCAGAAGCATGAAGCCCAAGGCGCAAGCCCAGAGGCCGAGAGACAGTGAAGCCAAGCCATGAAGGGCAAGGATGAGGAGCAGTAAGACCAGAGACGCCAAGCAGTGAGGCCTTGACTGTCCCAAGGTGCCAAGCCAGCGTGTGGTCAGAGCTGTGTGGCGTGTGGGCTAAGGCCCGAGCCAGGAGGCGCGAGGCCCGAGCCAGGAGGCGCGAGGCCCGAGCCAGAGTCGTCACGAGGCCAGAGTTGTGAGGCCCCATCAGAGTTACCCTTAAGAGTGTAATTCACCTGTGAACTTCAGGATACACCTACTTCATGAGTGGTATCCTAAATGCCAAATTAGTCACACCTGAACCAATTAACTCACCTTGAGGTTCAGCTGGAGGGCAAGTTCCAAATGCGAGAATGTGTTATATCCACAATTTTCCCTCCTATAGAAGGAGTAAATCAGACAGAACCTGGTCTGGTGAGATAATAGTGGAATCAACTGAGTGTTATTAAACCACAACATGTGCCCCAATTCTGCCCCATATTGTACTGGCAAAACAGGAAACAAATGCCAAATGTGGTGAAACTGCAAAAAAGGTGCAATGGAACAATTTTTTTTTTTGTATTACCCTTTTTTCACCATTTTGTAAAACTGACCTGGCATTATGATTCCCCAGGTCAGTATGAGTTCGTAGATACCAAACATGTATAGCTTTACTTTTATCTAAGTGGTGGGGAAAAAAAATAAAATTGCCGCCATTTTCCAAGGCCTGTAGCGTTCTCATTTTTGGGATCTGGGGCTCAGTTACGGCTTTTTTTTTTGCTTCTTCAGCTGGGGTTTCTAATTATACCACTTTTGGATAGATGCAACATTTTGATCACCTGTTATTGCATTTCAATGCAACGTTGCAGCAGTCAAAAAACGTAATTCTAGCAGTTTGATTTTTTTTCTCGCTATGCAGTGTACCGACCAGAATAATTGATTTCATATTTGTATAGATCGGGCATTTCTGAATGCAATACCAAATGTGTATTTTTAATTATTGTTTTATCATCAATGTGGCAAAAGGGGCTGATTTGAACTTTGTTGTTTTTTTTTTCTTTATATTTTTTCAAACTCCTTTTTACATTTTTTTTTTTTGTAAGTGATTTTACTTACTTCATGCCTGCACTGTCCAATTGCTTCTCCTGATCAGAGCAATGCCTCAGCATCCCTCTGATCAGGAGAAATACCATGTGAGACCTCCTTCACACATCTGTGTTCCCAGTGTGTGACACGTTCATTTTCACCCGTACTGGAGACACGGACACACGAAGACCCATTAAAATCAATGGGTCTGCGCAAACACGTCCATGTTGTCACAAGGACTGTGCGTCCGTATGCTCCACACAGCAACATGTCAGTTTTTCTTAGAGCAGCACATATGTCACACTGATTGCACACTGATCTGATCCGTGTGACACATACCAGAGAAAACGCGTGTATTTGAAATAAAATGATTTTTTTTTTATTCACCTGTTTCCAGCACTGCTGCCTTCAGTGTTACTGTTGCATGCTGGTCTGCTTTTTATGCTCATGCATATTCACTGCACTGCAGACACGGAGGGAGCAGCAGTGTCGGAGACCACAGCGCTGGGGACAAGTAAGCATAGAAGTTCATGTTGTGCGTGTGCTATCTAGATGTCACATGGTTCACACAATTACAGCTCATGCGGAACGCACACACAACACACCTAGCACCACGGATCGTGCAAGCAGTGTGTGTTTTGCACCATGGACGTGTGAAACAGGCCTTACTGTGAGTATCGGCGCTCTGCTGGCATTCACAGGAATAATGTCAAGGCAGCAACAGGGGTTTTCACTGGTGCCATTTTGGGGTTGATGTTTTGATGGTCACTTATTGCATTGTTGTGTTGCTCCACAAAAAAGTAATTGTGCTTTGAATTTTTTTTTGTTGTGCTGTTTACCGATCAGATTAATTTATTTTATATTTTGATAGATCGGACATTTGTGAAAGCAACAATTCCAAATATGTTTTTGTTTTTTTTTAACATTCTTTATTAGTTTTTAATAACAGATAATCAATAATCATATCATACAATACATTATGATTTTGTTAAGCTACAAAATTACAGATATCTCCTCGAATCAATATATGTGTTTTTAATTGGTTACATAGGGTAAAAAAAAAAAAAGACCTAGGTCCATCTATAGTTCAACCTTCCTCCACTAATTATACATTTTGTCGTTAAAGGGAACCTGTCAGCAGAAATTTCGCCCAAAACCTAAAAGATTCCCCCTCTGCAGCTCCTGGGCTGCATTCTAGAAAGGTCCCTGTTATAATAATAATAATCTTTATTTCTATAGCGCCAACATATTCCGTAGCGCTTTACAATTCAGGAGGATCATATACATACAAGTAACAGTTATAGAAATACAATATTTAGAGGGGAAAAAATACAACCCTGCTCGTGAGAGCTTACAATCTACAATGAGATGGGGGGAGAGGCAAGGTTCAAGTGCTTATTTACAATGACAATCCAGCCATCTCACTGTTATTATTGTGCCCCATGTGAGACCAAAATAAAGTGGTACCTTTTTGTATTCAGATACTGTAAGGGTATGTGCGCACTAGGCGTTTTTTTCACGCTGCGTTTTTATGTGCGTTTTTGTCTAAAAAACGCACCCGCGGCTAAAAAACGCGGCAAAAACGCATGCGTTTTTGCCGCGATTTGGTGCGTTTTTTGCTGCGTTTTTGCTCACTGCGTTTTTAATCAGTGCACAATGCCATTAAAGATTGTTGATGGAAAAAAAAAAAAAAAAAGGTCTGATGTCATTTCCTTCTTCAAAATGTTCATTGTATGCAGGAGAGCAGACAGCTGCAGAACTAGTGTATGCAGGAGAGCAGACAGCAGCTGCAGAACTACAAGTCTCAGCATCCTCCATTCACTAGTGTATGCAGGAGAGCAGACAGCAGCTGCAGAACTACAAGTCTCAGCATCCTCCATTCACTAGTGTATGCAGGAGAGCAGACAGCAGCTGCAGAACTACAAGTCTCAGCATCCTCCATTCATTAGTGTATGCAGGAGAGCAGACAGCAGCTGCAGAACTACAAGTCTCAGCATCCTCCATTCACTAGTGTATGCAGGAGAGCAGACAGCAGCTGGAGAACTACAAGGCTCAGCATCCTCCATCCAGGACTGTATGCAGTTTTTTGCCCAAAAAGAAAAAAAAAAATGACGTGGGCTTCGCCATATTTTTGTATGCTAGCCGGGTACAGCAGGCAGGTACGGGCTGCCCCCAACCCCCAGCTGCCTATTTGTACCCGGCTGGGAACCAAAAATATAGAGAAGCCCTTTTTTTTTAATTATTTCATGAAATAATTAAAAAAAAAAATGACGTGGGCTTCGCCTAATTTTTGAGTCCAGCCGGGTAGAACTAGGCAGCTGGGGATTGGAATCCACAGTGCAGGGTGCCCATGCTTTCTGGGCACCCCCACTGCGAATTGCAGTCCGCAGCCACCCCAGAAAATGGCGCTTTCATAGAAGCGCCATCTTCTGGCGCTGTATCCAACTCTTCCAGCTGCCCTGAAGCCGGGTGGCTAGCTAGGTAATAATGGGCTTAGGACTAGCTGTATAGCTGGCCCTAAGCCCGAAATTCATGGTGTCACGCCAATATTAGACATGGCCACCATGAATTTCTAGTACAGATAAAAAAAAAACACAACACAGAGAAAAATATTTTTATTAGAAATAAAACACAACACAATTAGTGACTCCATCTTTATTGAAATAAACCCCCCTCCGCAGTAATCCTGGGTCAGGGTCCCGCGCCGTCCAATCCGGATCCAATATCATCTGATCGGTTTGCTGGAAGGCAAAGCGATCAGATGATGTGTCAGGATCAAGTGCCTGAATCACATCACACATCAGCTGATTGTATAAAAGCCGATTATACAATCAGCTGATGCATCAGTAGAAAAAAAAAAAAAAAATACATACTCACTTATGTGCTGTGGTGATTACCGGCAGCTCCTGGAGCGATCGATTGGACAGGAGTCTGATCCTATACGATCGCTGCAGCAGCTGCCGGTAATCACCTGATGAAGTCCCCTGACGGCAGGATCAGCTGATAGCCGGCCGAAAAAGCCGGCGACACCGCGATCAGCTGATGCGTCAGGTGACTGCATCAGGTGATCAGCGCCAGGTCCTGCAAGCAAGGTCCTGCCCCGGGGAGACTGCACACAGCCGAAGCGGCGGTACCGGGAGGAGATGGGAGCGGGCATGGCACCGGGACCCTGCGGACAGGTGAGTATATGACATTTTTTTTTTCTACTGTTCACTTTGGTTTTCGCCGCTGCCTCCACCTCCCGCCCAGACATGGCGCCGCACGGAGCTGACATGCACAGGACGGGAGGTGGAGGCAGCGGTGACGGTACCGGGAGGATTCATGCTTCTGTGTTTACCAACAGAAGGAATCCTCTTCCTGTACACGTCACTGTAGTGCCCACCCCTTGCGTTTATAGCTGCGTTTTTAGTCATAGAAACGCGGCTATATGCGTTATTCATTGCGTTTTTAACATCTCATTGAATTCAATGAGTGAAAAACGCAGTGGAAAACGCAGAAATAATTGACATGCTGCGTTTTTGTGGTCACCACAAAAACGCAGCTAAAAAAAAACGCTGTGTGAGGACAGCACTTCTGAAAACCCATTGACATTGCTGGGGAAGCAATGTCACTGCGTTTTCAGCACAAAAACGCGGTAAAAAACGCCGCTAAAAACGCGGCAAAAACGCCTAGTGCGCACATAGCCTAAATGTGACACGGGGGCAGGCTCTCTGCCGTCCGTTATTCTGCCTCCTGGTCCTGTATGCCGCCCCCATCGCTCCTTTCCATAGCTGATGCACCGCCCACTGCTCCAGCCATCCCCGCGCATGCCCAGTGCCAGTCTCACGGGACTGAGCAGTGTGACCGCTGGTGACGTGTGCGCAGGCAAGTGATTATGACTATTATTATATGACTATGATTATGAATTGACTAACTTTTGAATGTCCTTTTAAAATGTGGAGCCCAAAACTGGATCCCATATTCTAAATGTGGCCTTACAAGTAACTTCTAGAGGGGTAATACGATCACAGGATCTAATCTCTCCTTTTATACACCCTGAAATCTTGTTTGCTTTAGCAGCTGCTGCTTGACATTGAGTGCTGCTCCTCAGCTTACTTGTAACAAGAATACCCAAGTCCTTTTCCTGTTCTATAGTCCCAAGTTTACTTCCATTTAAAGGAAACCTATCACCAGGATTTTCCTATATAACCTAAAGCCAGTGCTATACTGGCAGTATCAGGCTGAGTATATACCGTATTTTTCGGACCATAAGACGCACTTTTTCCCCCCCAAATGTTGGGGGAAAGTTGGGGGTGCGTCTTATGGTCTGACTATAGGGCTGCGGCCGGGAATGAGGGTGCTGCGGTGGAGCGGGTCATCGGGGGCACGAGCAGGCTGTAGCAGCCTGCTGTGACCACGTGGGCCCGCTCATTCCATATGCATGCCCATCCTCCCGCCCATCTCTCAGCGCAGAAGCCGGCACTGACAGGTGGGCGGGAGGACGAGCGGGGACGCGCGCATAGTAAAGAGCCGGTCCGCATGATCACCCCTGGCAATTACAGCCTGGAGTGATCATGTGTGGCTGTATTCACTGCTCCCCGCACGTCATCAGCACGGGTGCAGTGAATCAGTGTACTCACCCATCCCAGTGTGTGGAACTGTCCCAGTGTGTGGAGCAGTCCCCCTGCAGCACGCGATGTCTTCCTGTCTGTGCCGGTCAGCTGATCGGCACAGGCAGGAAGACATCGCGATGGTGCAGGGGAACGGCTCCACACACAGAGATCAGCGGCGCAGAGAGGGAGATGATCGGTGCTGGAGGAAGTGAGGAAAAGGGGAGTATAAACGTTTATTTTTTTTTCTCTGTGCCAAAGGATACAGGCCATATACCAGGATGGTATATGAGCATGATAGGGGCATATAGCAGGATGGGAGTATATGAGCAGGATGGATGGGGGGTATATGAACAGGATGGGGGTATATGAACAGGATGGGGGTATATAAACAGGATGGATGGGGGGTATATGAACAGGATGGGGGTATATGAACAGGATGGATGGGGGGTATATGAACAGGATGGGGGTATATGAACAGGATGGGGGTATATGAACAGGATGGGGGTATATGAACAGGATGGATGGGGGTATATGAGCAGGATGGATGGGGGAATATGAACAGGATGGGGTATATGAACAGGATGGGAGTATATGAGCAGGATGGATGGGGGATATATCAACAGGATGGGGTATTTGAACAGGATGGGAGTATATGAACAGGATGGGAGTATATGAGCAGGATGGGGGAATATGAGCAGGATGGGGGAATATGAGCAGGATGGGGGTTTATAGCAGGATCATATACAAGGCAGGAGGATCATTACCAGGATGGGGTACCTTAGTAGAGAATTTGGGGACATTACCCCCATAACAGTGTCAGCAGCAGATCCTCGCCCCATAACACTGTGTCATGACCACATTTTTTTGCTTAAAATTTTATTTGCCTATTTTCCTCCTCTGAAACCAGGGTGCGTATTATAGTCCGAAAAATACGGTACATACTTTTAGTGGTCAGCTCTGATGTATAGATTCTGAAATCCAAAAAAGTTTAAAAAATCATCAGCTTCTTGAGTGACTGCAGCTGAGGATCAGGAATACCTGGCTAGTTTCTGTGTCGAGACTCCTAACAGAGGCTCCACGGACTTTTCTGATTTGCATATTTCCCAGGGGGCAATGCACCTAGGATTTCACTGTGTTGAGCGCCCTCGCTGGCTGCCAGCAGTGTTTTCTGGCTGATCTCCCCGAGATCAGTGATTGTTTTGTATTGTTGGTCTACTAGGCATTGCTCCCACCTGGCCAGAATCCTACTCCACACTGATGAGGGGCAATACCCCGAAACAGCTGTCTGTGGATGGATCCCTGGCCTTGGTATTTCCCTTGACTTATCTTTAAACTTGTCAAAGAGTTGGATATTGACTAAAAGGGCCACTTAATATGGTGGTTTCCTAAAAAGAGCCACTCCTTGACTAGGTCCTTCCCGGAGGGATATCTGGCAAGTTTCTGTGTCGAGACTCCTAACAGAGGCTCCACGGACTTTTTTGATTTTAGGATCAGATAATAGCTGGGGGGTATTCATATTTATCCCCACACCCTGTTAGAATTAGCATAAGTATTATACAATCGATTTTATTTTTGACTTGCAGGACCTGTGCTGAGGTCATACCCATGTGACCAGAAGGGGCGGGTCCTCAGCCAACAAAGCTGATACCAGGAAGCAACATTTTCCTGTTGGCTAAGGCACCGCCCCTTCTGGTCACATGGGTATGACCTCACACGTCCTGCAAGTCAAAAATTAAATCAATTGCATGCTAATTCTAACAGGGGGAGAGGATAACTATGAAAACCCCCCTGCTATTATCCTCAGCTGCTGTCACTCAAGAAGCTGATGATTTTATACACTTTACTTTCTTGGATTTCGAAATCTATACATCCGAGCTGACCACTAAAGGTATGTAGATTATCAGCCTGATAGTGCCAGTATAGCACTGGCTTTAGGTTATATACGAAAATCCTGGTGATTGGTTCACTTTAATGTATATGCAGCTATAGGATTACTCCGTCCTAGGTGCATTACTTTACATTTATCAACATTAAATTTCATTTGCCAAGTATGTGCCCATTCTGACATCTTATCCAGATCTTTTTGTAATATTGTACTATCAAGGTCAGTTTTAATACCCTACATAGTTTGGTATCATCAGCAAAGACTGACACTTTACTATCAATCCCATCCACAAGGTCATTAATAAAGAGATTAAAAAGAATCGGTCCTAGCACAGATCCCTGCGGCACACCAC
The DNA here is from genome assembly GCF_048569485.1 of Anomaloglossus baeobatrachus. NCBI lineage: Eukaryota > Metazoa > Chordata > Amphibia > Anura > Aromobatidae > Anomaloglossus > Anomaloglossus baeobatrachus. The sequence goes on along the minus strand of NC_134357.1, from coordinate 194,319,982 downwards.
TGCTAACTATAGCCCATTTAGAGCATATACCATTTATGACTACTCTTTGTTTCGTATCTTTTAGCTAATTCCTTACCCAGTTGCATATAGTTTCCCATATTCTCTGCTTCTTGAGCTTCAGTGTAAGGCTCTTATGTGGTAGAGTATCAAATGCCTTTGCATCTCCACATAAATCACATCAGCTGCATTACCAATATCCAGATTTGCACTTACCTCCTCATAGAACCCCAACATGTTGGTTAGACATGACTTTCCTTTCATGAATCCATACTGTCAGTTATTATAATATTTTCTGCAATATATTTCTGCATGTCATCCCTTAAAATGCCCTCCAAAACCTTGCACCCTACTGATGTCAGGCTTACTGGATGGTAGTTGCCTTGATTCAATCTCTTACCTTTCTTAAATATCGGTACCACATCAGCAATCCTGAGGCACCAACCCTGTTACAAGCGAGTCTAAAAAGATGAGATACAGTGGTGTGTTGATCACGGAGCTCAATTCCCTCAATATTCGTGGATGAATGCCATCTGGCCTGGGGGATTTGTCAATTTTAATTTACTCAGACGCAGGCGTACTTCTTGTGTTAAATTAATTATATCGGGTGGTGAACTTTGATTTTTCACTTGTTGAATGATCCCTGGTACAGTCAGTTCCTTGGTGAATACTAATGCAAAGTGTCTGTTTAATATCTCAGTCTTTTGTCTGTCCTCTATAACTTGTTTTTATATTTTAAGGGGCCGATACTATCCTTTGTTTTCTTTAAAAAATGTTGGGATTTATTTTAATGTCCTTGGTGATTTTTGTTTCAGTAGCTAATTTTGCTTGCTTGATTTATTTTTTGCATTTCCTATTGATATCTTTATACTTCTGAAATCCTATTTCTGTATTCTCAGCCTTCAAGAGTTTAAACACCTATTGTTTTTGTTTTATTATACTTTGTACAGTCTTATATATCCATAGTGGTTTCTTTTTATTCCTGCACATATTACCAGAGGCTATAAGTTTATTTTAAAGGACTCTAGTAGTACATCCTTAAACTTGCCCCATTTATGTTCGGTTTCCCCAAATACCATAACATTGTCCCAATCTACACAATTAAGCTCTTCCCTTAATTTGTTGAAATAAGCTTTTCTAAAATTCCAGGTTTTAGCATTTCCCCTTCTAAATGTTCTATTGAATATTTCGTTGAAGCTTACCATATTATGATCGCTATTGTCCAAGTGCTCCCGAACCTGTAGATCTGAAATTGTATCTGGTCTATTTGACAGGACCAGATCTAGCAAATTATCTCCCCTGGTCGGTTCATAAACCATCTGAGAGAGATAATAGTCTTGAATTGCAGATAAAAACTTAGCTTCTAGCACAACCAGAAGATTCTATGTCCCACTGTATGTCTGGATAGTTGAAATCCCCCATAATAAGAACCCGATTATTATTATTAGCTGCCTTTTCAATTTGTTGCAGCATGTCACCCTCTACCTGTTCAGGTATGTTAGGAAGCTTATAGCAAACTCCAATTAGCATTTTTCCATTATTCCCCTCCCCATGTTCATTTACCCATATTGACTCTACATTGTAGCAGTTCCCGCCAATGTCATCATTCAACACAGGTCTTGGGTTAGATTTATTAAATATACACACCCCACCACCTTTTTTGTCTTTCCTGTCCTTCCAGAATGTAGTATAACCCTCTAAGTTTGTCACCCAGTTGTAGCTTTCATCCAGCCAGGTTTACGGAAGGCCCCCACATCATAATCCATGGTTGACATAAGAGTCTCCAATTCATTAATTTTGTTTGCAAGACTTCTTACATTTGCCAGTAGACATTTAATACTATTAACACATTACTCCTAGCCTCCCTACGTTCCTTGCATGTTCCAGCCCCCCCTAATCCTTCAGTGACCCCCTACTGTCTCTATCTGCTCTATCCCCTTATTTGCGCCACTATCCTCCCTCCCCCCAGATCCTAGTTTACAAGCTCCTCCATCCGTCTGACCATTTTCTCCCCCAGCACAGTTGTACCCTCCCCAATGAGGTGCAGCCCATCCCTACCATAGAGCCTGTAGCTGACTGAGAAGTCTGCCCAGTTCTCCATGAACCCGAACCGTTCCTTCCTGCACCAATTTCTAAGCCACGTATTTATCTCCCTAAGCTCCCGCTGTCTTTCTAGTGATGCTCGTGGCAACTATAGTATTTCTGAAAACAACACCTTGGAGGTCCTGGACTTCAGCTTATCTCCTAGTTCCCTGTAATAATTTTTAAGGACCTTCCACCTGGCTCTATTTTTGTCATTAGTACCAATGTGCACCATGACCGCTAGGTTTTCCCCAGCCCCACCCAGCAATCTGTCTATCCGATCTGCAATATGCCGAACCAGAGCACCCGGCAGACAACACACTGTTCGGCATTCATGGTCTCGGCGACAGATGACCGTCTGTCCGCCTAATTATAGACTCCCCTACCACCATCTGTCTGGCCTTTGCTGCACTCCTATTTCACTCCTTCCTACAGCAGTCGTTTTCCTGGTTGCTAGGAGCAATGTCCTGCTGTAGTGATCCTGGTCCTGCATTCCTAATATCAGCCAAACAGGCATATTTACTAGGTTGTGCTAAATCAGGACTAGGCTCCCTGACACTTTTCCCCCTTCCCCTTCTAACTGTTACCCAGCTACCTACCTCCGAGTCCTGACCTTCCCCACCTCCACCCTCCTCCATAGCACTGGCCCCAGCCAGAGAAAGCTCAGTAAGCTCTAAACTACTCTCCAGGTTTGCAATGCTCCTGAGTGTTGCAAGATGCATATTTAGATCAGTTACCGTAACTAGGCTTCCAAATATGCAACATGCTGGCATCGAGTGTAGACATATGAACCCTCGAACGGCTGTTCAATGCATGCATACATCTCACAAGATACAAACCTGGTAGCATTGTCCATGGAGCCCCTATTAAAAATGGGGATAAACAATACAGATAAAACTAGAACATAGAAAAAACAATGGAAAACTTAGGATAACTTTAAACTATGCTCTTGTGTCAAACTATGAGATTGTGCTTAAACTATGCACTTACCTGCAACCCCCACACTTCTCTGCAGAACCTCGCACGCTCAGCAACCCTCGCTTGCTTTGGCTGGGATATGTAGTTGCACTCTGAGCAGAACGTTGTTACGGATACCATTTGAGGGAAGGTATAATGTTTTGATTGTTTATTATTGAAGTTTTACGAACGCCGCAATACCAAATGTGTATTTTTTTTAATGCTTTTATTTTTAATGGGGCAAAAGGAAATGATTTGAATTTTTTTTCTTTTCTTTTCTAAAGCAAAAATCACGATCTATGAACACCAAACCACGGCTGCTGTTCACAGAACTATAATGACACACACAGGAGTCATCAGCAGACCACTGGCTGTCACAGCGCCCCACAATTTGCATAGAATGATGTGCTTTCTACTGTTAAAAGCACACCACGGGTAAATAAATCAGCCGTCATGTATGGGGGAAGATGCGGGCTTGGAGTGTGAGCCCGCATCAAAGGCAGGCACGCTACTTTTGACGTCAACGGTGGTGAAGGGGTTAAAGCCTACCAATTTTTCTAATCTTAGATTACTCTTAAAATGAGTTTTCCATATTGAGAGCTCATATCACCACTACTCTGTAGCTTTGCCAATGTAGACCGCTTGACCAGCTGAGCAAAGTGATTGCTTGCAGCAATGAGTGAGCATTCGATATGAACGTCATCATTGCAGCCAAAATAACTGACAGAGCAGCTAATATTTTATTTTACGCACATTATATTTAACAGCTTTTTTTTTTTGCTTTTTTAACATACAAAGCCCCTTTAAAGTAAAATAAACCTGTGCCTTTAGAGAAACATGAAATATATTTAGTGTTCATAATATTTTTTATTTATACAGCGCCAACATATTCCGCAGCACTTTACAATTTAAAGGGGACATGTACAACGAATGTGAAACATTACAGCAGGGGTCAGGAACCTTATTGGCTAAGAGAGCCGTAAACGCCACATATTTTGAAATATAATTCCGCGAGAGCCGTACAATATGTTTAAAGGGCCATTGACAGATCAATCGCTCCAATGTTCACTTAGTACAGCAAGGAATGCTCCTCCCTGCTGTATAAAGCCACAACTGGACTGAAACAATGGTAATTAGCAGTAAAAAAATCAAATAAATAACTTACATTGTGAACTTGCGATGCATGACATCAGTCCAGCAGTCTGGCTTCTTCTTTTTCCTGCGCATGACTGGAAGCTGGCATTCTTCCCACCTGATGTTGAGAGAATGCCAGCTTTGAGGCATTCGCAGAAGAAAGAAGCTGGAATATTGGACATGTCACACAACGCATTGTCAGTTATGTCAATTATCTATTTTATTATTTTACAGCGAATTATTGTTTAGGTCCAGCGGTGGCTTAGTGCAGCAGAGAGGAACACTCCTTTGTGTACTAAGTGACCGCTGGAGCAATTGTATCTGTCAGTGGCCCTTTTAAAAGTGTTGGTCTTACAGAAAATGAACAAAAAAGAGAGGCTCAGACCCAGGAGATACACACACAAGCCATACACAGCACTCAACATGCCGTATACACAGTATATAAGGAGAAGAAAAAAAGCTCTGCAGGTAAACATATGCACACCAGGAATTAGATATACCAATAAACCTCACAATATGAAACTTTATTAAGTGCCAAACACAACAAACACAGCACACATACACACCATATACACAGCACACACTCACACACGCCGTATACACAGCACACGCACGCGCCGTATACACAGCACACGCACGCGCCGTAAACACAGCACACGCACGCGCCGTATACACAGCACACGCACGCGCCGTATGCACAGCACACACAGATATAAGTACCTGCTGCTTAGTTGCCCTGTAAGATCAGGTGCAGCACAAGTGATGGATGCAGCAGTTCAAGGGCTGGCTTCATTCTCCTCTTTTCTCTCCAAGAAAAGACCTTATAGACCTGAGCAGCAGAGCACAGAACTGGAGGGTGAGAGGCAGAACGCACGGCACTATACAGGCCCCTGCCCCATCACTCTGCTTCTATCTGCAATTTCACAGGGGAGCATGTAGGAGCCGGAGGGAGGAAGTCCCACCCCCAGTGCTGTCTGCCGGCAATAGACAAGATCAGCGGCTGCCCGAGCACTCGCCCCTCCCGCCTGTCAGTCCGGGCCTGATCAGCGTGCACCGCGGCCTGATTGAGCGCGGTGCATGCATCCTTCCCATAGACAGGTAGGAGCCCTGTCTGCGAGCCAGATACGGCCATCAAAAGAGCCATATCTGGCTCGCGAGCCATAGGTTCCCGACCCCTGCATTACAGTATAACACAATTCAACAGAAACCAAGAGGAATGAGGGTCCACTGCTAGCAAGCTTACAATCTATGAGGAAATAGGGGCGGCACAAAAGGTAAATGGGAAAAAGTGCTTGAATCATATGGTCCAGCCATCAATATAATAAATAGGGAATTCAATATTTCTGCAAGAACCGGTCACCAGCCAGTATGTGTACAAGTACAGGTACAGAGGGTTATTAGATGCATAGAAACAGATGATAAAAAGGACCAGATGTTGAAGAAAATATTGTAAGGACAAAACAAAAATAGTTAGATAAGTGAGGCGATAGGCCATTCTAAAGAAATGTGTTTTTAGGGCATGTTTAAAACTGTGGGTATTACAAATTAAGCTAATTGTCTTGGAGAGGCGTTCCAGAGAACTGGAGCAGCTCGCAAGAAGTCACATCAAGCACTTTTTGTAGTTTCCCATAAGGCAAAGATGAAAGATATTCCCTGGACTAAGATTTGATGCTGACCATGTCGATAAAATAGCCATCAACATACAACTTTTTTTTTTACCACCAATTGTCAGAACAAGCTTTTTGTGGTCTATGAAGGAAGAGAGATGACAAGCTACTACACTGCAAGATAATCGTAAATCAGTGGTTTAAGACGCTTGTTTTATGATTATCTTGCCATGTAAACAGGCTGTCGATCATCCGATGAACGATCAAAATGCTCTTTTGCACAGCACAGAAGATCAACATTCTTTGCCGTAATTCATCCTGTGTAAACTGGAATTGCACTGCTGAAAACTATGACAACCTATGCAGATTGAGCGATCTAGTACAGATTTCACAACGCACATCGTTTACTTTGGTCTGCCGGTGAAACAGACATTTCAATGGCCGATCAGTAAAGTTTACCAGTCAGCAGTCATATCGTGCCTCCGGTTGGCCTATGTAAACAGACTCTAGAAATAAAGTACAGAAGACATCTGTGACAAGTACATTTTTATTGCCAACAGAACGTGATATTTGGATTGCCTGTAACTTTCTATTAAAAAAAATAAATAAATTCTTGTCTATGGCTTCATTGGCTCTCTGCATTTTCAATAGAAAGGGACTATAATTACCTGCAATCACCTCTTTGCGATCTACAGGGGTGGCAAAATGTGCAAATGCATGCGACCAAAAACATACATGCATAACAACAAAATGGATTAAGCATTCTCCTGCCGATAGAGGTCTATTGAGATTGCACTGCGTCACACACAAATGGATCAACAAAAAAAAACTTTATTTTTTTCCTGGGAGTAACAGAAATATATACAGTATATATATTTACATACAGTAGATTGTGTATTTAATACATTAAACTGTGTTTCATGCAACAAACAGAACACTCAGAGCAACACAAAACAATCCAGGTAAAGCTGTAACATTCAACACGGTCTCCCCAAAAAATTTTACAGAAAGCTTTTCATATTTAAGTGCTGTTTTTGACCACAGGCACTTAAATGTGAAAACTATTTATTATCCCAATTGTTTCCAGGATGGCAGAATACTACTACTTCCTACGATGCCCACTATTCCACGGGTGCCTTTCCTTCAGCTTCATAAATAATCTAACCATATATACCAGATCATGACAATATGCAGATACTGTAGGAAAATACCATCCACAGCTGCAGTCAGTTTCAGTTGGGAGAATTTCTTCATGTTGGCCTTAATAAAAAAACAAAGTGGAGCAACAAGAGTTTCAGTTAAGCAGCCTATGCTTTTTAAGAAATGAGGTGCATGTCTTGCTGTGCACGCACCAGAAATCCAAATCTTTCAGCTTTTAATTATAGTACATCCATGGCCCTGCACACATGCCCCCTCCTTATGTTAAGTTGTGCCCACGTAGGAAAGTACCCTGAGCAATGGAACAGAACGTTTTACAAAAATAGTGTGCAGAACAAGCTAGAAAATAATAAACTTTATGTATTCTAATTAAACTTTCCAAATTACCAAATACAGATAAAAACAAAACCACAAAAGAGCCACTATCCGTTACATATAGGTAGTGTGAACAGAGACTGGTCTCCAAGAAAGGTACAAGATGAGAGAATACATAAAATATAGATTGGAATGGACTTAATAGAATCTACAGCAGCATTCTTACAGCATACACTTTTCTCTTGCTTTTACACAGCGGGTGTATTCTTAGCGGTGCTTCACACATAGCGAGATCACTACCGAAATCGCTGCTACGGCACGGTTTTGGTGACGCAACAGTGACCTCATTAGCGATCTCGCGGTGTGTGACACTGAGCAGCGATCTGGCCCCTGCTGCGAGATCGCTGCTCGTTACACACAGCCCTGGATCGTTTTCTTCAAAGGCGTTCTCCCGCTGTGACACACAGATCGCTGTGTGTGACAGCGAGAGAGCGACGAAATGAAGCGAGCAGGGAGCAGAAGCCGGCATCTGGCAGCCTGCGGTAAGCTGTAACCAAGGTAAACATCGGGTAACCAAGGTGGTTACCCGATATTTACCTTAGTTACCAGCCTCCGCAGCTCTCACGCTGCCTGTGCTGCCGGCTCCGGCTCTCTGCACATGTAGCTGCAGTACACATCGGGTTAATTAACCCGATGTGTACTGTAGCTAGGAGAGCAAGGAGCCAGCGCTAAGCAGTGTGCGCGGCTCCCTGCTCTCGCGGTTATGATCGCTGCTTCGGCTGCTGTGTTTGACAGCTAAGCAGCGATCATAACAGCGACTTACAAGGTCGCTGTTACGTCACAGAAAATGGTGACGTAACAGCGACCTCGTTGTCGCTGTCGCTTAGTGTGAACCAGCCCTTACTCATTGGAGTTATCCCTCATTTTTCTTCATACTTGATTGCAGGTTAGGCCGGGTACACATATCCGGCTTTTCGCCGGTTTGACAGATGCGGCACACGCCAGTACAGTATGATACAGTACAGTGGCAGCACCGCAACTTCCGGGTCACATGACAGCATGTGACCGGTGCTTGTTGCGCTGCCAGTGTACTGTATACACTGTACTGGTGTGTGCCGCATCCGTCAAACCGGCCAGGGAGTTTTAGATCATGGTCTACGTTCACATTGCCTATATGTGACATAGTGGGTCTTTTAAATGTTATTATCTGTATTTGGGACTTTGCATAGTAATTTGCTTGGGGTGCACACAATTTTTGTATTACTTTTCTTTCCGTATTGGCTCTTATAGAAATGCAGATTTATCACCATGGATATTATTCAGGGCAGTGGACAACATTTTTTTATGGTCTACAAAAAAACCCCCATAACAAACAGTAGCAAATTATGGCATAAATATGGTGTGCCCAATAATTTGTGACTTAATTGCTCCATAAAACTAGCTTTGGAGCAACGATAAATTCCACCTAGTGTGTTGAGCAACATTTACACACAGATATTGGGAACGAGAATACTTAGCAACGCTCGTTCAGGATAATCTTTTTGTGTTAACAATCTGCAGATCACCCGATGAATGAGCAAAACACTCCATTGGGTGAACTGATCTTCAGTGCTGCACAAAAGATCATCACTCTTGGTGGCGCACCATGCAGGGTAAAGCAGGACTTGCACTGCCAATAACAATGGAGCCTAAATACACTGCACAATCTATTATATATCAGTGTGCATCATTTACTGCAGTCTGCCTATATAAACAGGTCAATTGTTTAGTGCTGCCAGTCTGTCAAAGTAAACGGACCTTTACTTAACCCAACATTAAAGGCTTGTGATCACAATTGTAAAAAAATGCAACACAATTGCTATATTTCGTGTATGCAGCTCATATACAGTACGTGCCGTTTTTATCCTTAGTACTTTATGTACAAACCTCATATTTGTTGCTTTCTGCTTGCTGAGAAAGCAGCTGTACTTTGCAAATATATTAATCATTTCTGCTTCCTGAAAAGCTTTTGCATTAATAAGTTATTGGATGCAGTTAGAAATGCCTCCTTGTAAGTTTCTATCAATGAAAGAAGGGTTGATTCGTGCAAAGATGCCTAGTTACGTACTAGCAATAGGAAGGTGAAACTCTTTGTTATCAAAGATGAGTGGTCTTTTCGGTGGATTAGGATCCTTGTCTGCCCTGTGCAAAAGCTTGAAGAGCCCAGTGCCAATGTTCATAGGGATGCCCATTATTATGCATTCTGACACTCCTAGGAGAGAAGCGAGAGATGAAGACAAGGTTTCCACAATGAGGTATTTATTTGTCAAAGGACTATGACTATACATAGAACAATCTCACAATTAATATTGACAGCTGAATCGGTTACATCAAGCATAACTAAGAAATCTTTTAACGTACAATGCGCAAGCATTTAGATGTATCTCACTACATCTATTAAACAAGAAATTTCTATCTACATATACGCAGTTATGCACCACCATACACTGTATGAGAGCATGACCGTTCTCTTGTTTTCAGACTAGGCTAATAAATCCGGACCATTCTGGCATATTGGGTACCTGCTGATTTCACAATCTCCTGAAAAGTTATACTTACATGTCAGTTTTGACAGGTTGGAGTGTTGTGATTTTCACAATCTCTGGACCAAAGGGGCAGAAATGCAGAAGTGTTTAAGGTCATTGTGATGGTGGAATATGGTGGTTGTGTATGTCCAGATGCTAGGAGTGTTGCCTTGTGTGTACATTGTATTGTCTGCTGACTAATCACCCCCTGTAGTGTTTCTGTGCCTAGGTCTGGGGGAGGGGGCCTGGGATCCATCTAAACTCTGTTTACCTGGAGATTGGTGAGTCTGTTTGAGAACTTCAAGAGAGGAGGAAGAAGATTGATCCTCTGGGCTGAAGCTGCGGCTTCTCAGAGAGACCTGGACATTTATCGTTTTCTGGACTAAATTCGTGTTTCTGGACGAATTTTACCCTCTGTATGGTGGATTATTGCATGCACTGTTTGATTTGCTTGGAATAAATGTTCTTTGTATTGTTCATCCATCTCTCGCTTTGTTGATTGTGTGATATGGGAGAAGGACCCCGTCACAGTCAGTCTATAGCCCGCACAACAACTTATCCCAGGATAAACTACACAAAGCAACTTTATTTTAAATCTGCGAAGGTCTCAGCATCCAAGACCGCACCAATAAAAACTTCTAAAGGATAGTAAGATATTTAATTGGTTAAGCATCAAGACACTAATTTACTCACCACAGACCGAATCTTTTTGCCCAAAATATGCCGCATCAAAGAGATGGTCAGCAGTCTTTTCAAAAGAAGCCAACATAAGGACACTTTCCTTCATCTTTGCCAGTCCAAATCGAGTAATACCAAGCACCTCTCCCTGTGGCAATAAGAAGGGTACATGTAAACGTTGCTAGGTGTAAATGGTTATAGGGATTATGAACTTTTAGGAAACATAGCATTACAACATACCTTGTAAGTCATGAGGTCTGAAAGCAGCATTACATGTCGCCGATCAATGCTCATCCCATGGTTCACCATGGTGTATTGGATTTCATTTATAATGGTTGAGCGAGCTGCTTCAATACCAATAGTCTTTTCCACCTAATTAAATGAGAAAGTGAAATATCTATTAAAGGTGTATGATCAAAATTGATATGTTAGATTAGAAGTGTGTTTTTTTGTTTTTTTTTAACACATTTACATAGAAAACTTTTTTTTTAATTTAACAGTATTTTTTTTTTTAAATATTCTGATTTTATTGACTTTAACCCCTTTCAGCCACACCCAACTTTTCATTGTGATTTCATTTTTTCCTCCTCTTCTTCCAAGAACCATACATTTTTTTCATATATTTTTTAGTTGACTTACCTGAAAGGGAGCTTGTTTTTTTTGCGGCACGAGTTTAAGTCGTGAGTGAAGTAATTTGTTTTACTATAACATCCACTGAAAAATGGGGGAAAAAATTCAGACAGGTTGAATTTCACAGGCTTGAGATTGGCGCAAGCTCCAGTTGCTGCTGTTAACAGATGTCTGAATTATTATTATAGCGCCATTTATTCCATGGCGCTTTACATGTGAAGAGGGGTATAGATAATAAAATCAAGCACAATACTCATGAACAACATAAGGCACCGACTGGTACAGGAGCAGAGAGGACCCTGCCAGCGAAGGACTCAGTCTACAGAAATCTGTAAGGTATGGTGTAGACTCAAATCAGAGAATGTGTCATCACAAAATTACATATTGTTTAAATATAGTTTTTGTGTTAAATGGACTTTAATTATTGGCAAATTAGTTTTATTTCCTCATCACAATTTGTATTATTACTATTTTTTATACACAACAGGACTTAGAATAGTGCAGTAAAAAAAAACCCAAAAAACAAGTTATATGAAACAGAACTATCACTATGGCAGGGGGCAAACTGTTGTGGCCATAAATACTGCTGCAGTTCAGTGTGAAAGTTTTATTGTCCTCTGATAAGGGTCTGGCCCGGGCTGTGACACGCTCGGATGGTCAGAGGAGCACATCTTTTATCTGAGACACATTAATTCCTTCTCTGAATGTGTCAAAGGTCATCATAAGTTTGTACTCCCATAGTCTCCTATCTCTCTGGGACTTGAAGTTTCCTTTCAATAAAGAGAGAAGGGAATTTTGTTTACTTACCGTAAATTCCTTTTCTTCTAGCTCCAATTGGGAGACCCAGACAATTGGGTGTATAGCTACTGCCTCCGGAGGCCACACAAAGCATTACACTTAAAAGTGTAAGGCCCCTCCCCTTCTGCCTATACACCCCCCGTGGGATCACGGGTTCCTCAGTTTTAGTGCCAAAGCAAGAAGGAGGAAAGCCAATAACTGGTTTAAGAACATATTCAATCCGAAGGAACATCGGAGAACCGAAACCATTCAACATGAACAACATGTGTACCCGAAAAAACAAAAATCCCTAAGCAAACAGGGCGGGTGCTGGGTCTCCCAATTGGAGCTAGAAGAAAAGGAATTTACGGTAAGTAAACAAAATTCCCTTTTTCTTTGTCGCTCCATTGGGAGACCCAGACAATTGGGACGTCCAAAAGCAGTCCCTGGGTGGGTATAATAACCCCTCGTGATAGGACCGTAAAAACAGCCCTACCCTACAGGTGGGCCGTCGCCGCCTGAAGGACTTGTCTACCTAGGCTGGCGTCCGCCGAAGCGTAGGTATGCACTTGATAGTGTTTGGTAAAAGTGTGCAGACTCGACCAGGTAGCCGCCTGGCACACCTGCTGAGCCGTAGCCTGGTGTCGTAATGCCCAGGACGCACCCACGGCTCTGGTAGAATGGGCCTTCAGCCCTGAGGGAACCGGAAGCCCAGCAGAACGGTAGGCTTCAAGAATTGGTTCCTTGATCCACCGAGCCAGGGTGGATTTGGAAGCTTGCGACCCTTTGCGCTGACCAGCGACAAGGACAAAGAGTGCATCCGAGCGGCGCAGGGGCGCCGTGCGGGAAATGTAGATCCTGAGCGCTCTCACGAGATCCAACAAATGCAAATCCTTTTCACATTGATGAACTGGATGAGGGCACAAGGAAGGCAAGGAGATATCCTGATTAAGATGAAACGGGGATACCACCTTAGGGAGAAACTCCGGAATAGGGCGCAAAACCACCTTGTCCTGGTGAATCACCAGGAAGGGAGATTTGCATGACAGCGCTGCTAGCTCGGACACTCTCCGGAGAGACGTGACCGCTACTAGAAAGGCCACTTTCTGTGAAAGGCGAGAAAGGGAAACATCCCTCATAGGCTCGAAAGGCGGCTTCTGAAGAACAATTAGAACCCTGTTCAGATCCCAGGGCTCTAACGGCCGCTTGTAAGGAGGGACGATATGACAGACCCCTTGCAGGAACGTGCGTACCTGAGGAAGTCGTGCTAGGCGCTTCTGAAAAAATACAGATAGCGCTGAGACTTGCCCCTTGAGGGAGCTGAGCGACAAACCTTTTTCCAACCCGGATTGCAGGAAGGAAAGAAAAGTAGGCAATCTAAATGGCCAGGGAGAGACTCCCTGAGCACAGCACCAAGACAAGAATATTTGCCACGTCCTGTGGTATATCTTGGCGGAGGTAGGTTTTCTGGCCTGTCTCATGGTGGCAATGACCTTTTGAGACAATCCTGAACCCGCTAGGATCCAGGACTCAATGGCCACACAGTCAGGTTCAGGGCCGCAGAATTCTGATGGAAAAACGGCCCTTGAGACAGCAAGTCTGGTCGGTCTGGTAGTGCCCACGGTTGGCCTACCGCGAGGTGCCACAGATCCGGGTACCACGACCTCCTTGGCCAGTCTGGAGCGACGAGGATGGCGCGGCGGCAGTCGGACCTGATCTTGCGCAGCACTCTGGGCAACAGAGCCAGAGGTGGAAACACATAAGGAAGCCGGAACTGCGACCAATCTTGAACTAAGGCGTCTGCCGCCAGAGCTCGGTGATCGTGAGACCGTGCCATGAAAACTGGGACCTTGTTGTTGTGCCGAGACGCCATTAGGTCGATGTCATGTAGAGCTGTTGAAGGGACTTCATCCCCCTCTTCTTCACCAGCCACAGGTCGTCATGGCGATTATCTGATTGGCCTGGAAGCTTAAGGTATTTATGACTTTGGGTGATGGTAGAAGAAAAGCCAAAAGCTGCAGAGAAAGACAATTCTTTGTAATATTGGCGGGAAAACTCCCAAAGCAGGTTTTGAAGTGCGACTTTAATGCTAGAAAGATGAAAAACACATTGCCAGAATCCCTGCGTCGTGCGGAACCCAGCGCACCGTCTCACCTGACGAGGAGATCGACGGAATCACGACAAATTAGTATTGGCCAGTAAAATTGTGCTAGAGGCGTTGTGTTTGGTATCAATGTAACTGTAAAATCGAGATATTAAATATGACGCTAATATCTTTCACCTGTGTGACCCAGGGGCAAAGATATGAAAAACCCTAGAATTATGGAACTTTGTGACCATCTCAAGCCCAGCCCACAAGTGACTGTAAAATGATGTCACAGGCAAGGGGGGCTAGCAAGAGCATAAGAGACAGTTCCTGTCTTGGGGGCTCAGTCAGCACGAGGAGGGCATCATGAAGGGTGATGCTGGCCGATTCTAACATCTCTTGGAGTTCCCTCCTACTCCCTAAGCAGACGTCACTTCTATGGCACAAGCTTAGTAAGTTTCACGTTTATACCTTTTATTTTATGTAACTGTTATGCCGTAATGTGTATTGTTCCCTTTTGTAAATTCCTGTATATTCTTTAAACACTGCCTATTTTCGGATTAAATATATAAAAATTTAAGAGTTTCTTTCCTTATGCTTTATATACGAATCCAAAACCCCGAAGGGCCTTATGCTATCTGAAACGGGTTCCCAGCTACCTGTAGAAAGTCTGGGTGGTGGCAGCGTAATTGTTATTGCATAGAATTATTGGAGTGCTATCATTAAGGGTACCGAGGTATATAAATATTCCATTAGCAGGAATCAGAGATATACATTTACCCTTGCTGTGAGACCTCCAATATTTGGCATTATCAGCTCAGCGGCCTCATCTTATGCATTGTCCTGCAGTACCAAAAGTGGCCTGCAGACAAGGGGGGCGCTAGAGAGTAGTCGTGTGTAACAAATCAGTGAACAGCTGCGGATTTCTGAGGGACTTCCCCGGCTGTTCGTGACAAATTGGTGGCAAGCGGTGGGATATATAAAGCATTAGTGATCTGGTTTGAGCAATCATCCCTTTCACTAAAAACTTGCAAAAGTTTTGAGGATTGAACTCAGTGTTTAAATATACCTGGAACAATACTGTACGTGTAGCAGTTACCCCCTCCCCCTAAGGTGCTCAGGCGGATCCAAAGCGCTGGTCTGACTATAAAGCCAGGGAAGTGTCAGATCGGCATGACTGAGGTACAGTACCTTGGACACAGAGTGGGTGGCGGGACCCTGAAACCAGAGCCAGGGAAGGTTGATGCCATCACCTCCTGGCCTACCCCCAAGTCAAAGAAGCAGGTGATGTCCTTCTTGGGTACGGCAGGGTACTATAGGAAGTTCGTTCCTAACTATAGTGCTCTTGCTAAGCCGTTGACGGACCTCACCAAAAAGAAGCTACCGCAAGTAGTCACCTGGACAGATGACTGTGAACGGTCCTTCAGGGCACTAAAAGCTGCCCTCGCCAGTTCCCCAATCCTACAAGCTCCGGACTTCACCCGACGGTTCATAGTTCAGACAGATGCCAGTGCGTTTGGCCTTGGTGCAGTACTCAGCCAGGTAAATGGGAAGGGAGAAGAGCATCCGGTGATGTTTCTCAGCCGCAAGCTCTTATCCCGGGAAGTGGCCTACGCCACTGTGGAGAAGGAGTGCCTCTCTATAGTGTGGGCCCTGCGGAAACTGCAGCCCTACCTATATGGACGCAACTTCACCATAGTGACAGACCACAACCCTCTCAGCTGGCTACATCGGGTGGCCGGCGACAATGGTAAGCTACTGCGGTGGAGCTTGGCACTACAGCAGTATGACTTTACCATTCAACACAGGAAGGGTGTTGAGCATGGCAACGCTGATGGGCTGTCCCGGCAGGGGGATGCCAGCGAGGTAGGCTTAGGAGACGATTGGCAAATCAATCTCCCATGCTACCTCAAAAAGGGGGAGGTGTCATGTAGAGCTGTTGAAGGGACTTCATCCCCCTCTTCTTCACCAGCCACAGGTCGTCATGGCGATTATCTGATTGGCCTGGAAGCTTAAGGTATTTATGACTTTGGGTGATGGTAGAAGAAAAGCCAAAAGCTGCAGAGAAAGACAATTCTTTGTAATATTGGCGGGAAAACTCCCAAAGCAGGTTTTGAAGTGCGACTTTAATGCTAGAAAGATGAAAAACACATTGCCAGAATCCCTGCGTCGTGCGGAACCCAGCGCACCGTCTCACCTGACGAGGAGATCGACGGAATCACGACAAATTAGTATTGGCCAGTAAAATTGTGCTAGAGGCGTTGTGTTTGGTATCAATGTAACTGTAAAATCGAGATATTAAATATGACGCTAATATCTTTCACCTGTGTGACCCAGGGGCAAAGATATGAAAAACCCTAGAATTATGGAACTTTGTGACCATCTCAAGCCCAGCCCACAAGTGACTGTAAAATGATGTCACAGGCAAGGGGGGCTAGCAAGAGCATAAGAGACAGTTCCTGTCTTGGGGGCTCAGTCAGCACGAGGAGGGCATCATGAAGGGTGATGCTGGCCGACTCTAACATCTCTTGGAGTTCCCTCCTACTCCCTAAGCAGACGTCACTTCTATGGCACAAGCTTAGTAAGTTTCACGTTTATACCTTTTATTTTATGTAACTGTTATGCCGTAATGTGTATTGTTCCCTTTTGTAAATTCCTGTATATTCTTTAAACACTGCCTATTTTCGGATTAAATATATAAAAATTTAAGAGTTTCTTTCCTTATGCTTTATATACGAATCCAAAACCCCGAAGGGCCTTATGCTATCTGAAACGGGTTCCCAGCTACCTGTAGAAAGTCTGGGTGGTGGCAGCGTAATTGTTATTGCATAGAATTATTGGAGTGCTATCATTAAGGGTACCGAGGTATATAAATATTCCATTAGCAGGAATCAGAGATATACATTTACCCTTGCTGTGAGACCTCCAATATTTGGCATTATCAGCTCAGCGGCCTCATCTTATGCATTGTCCTGCAGTACCAAAAGTGGCCTGCAGACAAGGGGGGCGCTAGAGAGTAGTCGTGTGTAACAAATCAGTGAACAGCTGCGGATTTCTGAGGGACTTCCCCGGCTGTTCGTGACAGTCGACGTCCGGCATCCCCCAGCGGCGACAGATCTCTTGAAACACGTCCGGGTGAAGAGACCATTCCCCTGCGTCCATACCCTGGCGACTGAGGAAGTCTGCTTCCCAGTTGTCCACGCCTGGGATGTGAACTGCGGATATGGTGGAAGCCGTGTCTTCCACCCACGTCAGAATCCGCCGGACTTCCTGGAAGGCTTGCCGACTGCGAGTTCCTCCTTGGTGGTTGATGTATGCCACCGCTGTGGAGTTGTCCGACTGAATACGGATCTGCTTGCCTTCCAGCCACTGCTGGAAGGCTTGTAGGGCAAGATACACTGCTCTGATCTCCAGAACGTTGATCTGAAGAGTGGACTCTTGCTGAGTCCACGTACCTTGAGCCCTGTGGTGGAGAAAGACTGCTCCCCACCCTGACAGACTCGCATCTGTCGTCACTACCGCCCAGGATGGGGGTAGGAAGGATTTCCCTTTCGACAATGAGGTGGGAAGCAGCCACCATCGAAGAGAATCCTTGGCCGCCTGAGAGAGAGAGACGTTGCTGTCGAGGGACTTCGACCTCCCGTCCCATTGGCGGAGAATGTCCCATTGTAGTGGACGCAGATGAAACTGCGCGAAAGGGACTGCCTCTATTGCTGCCACCATCTTCCCTAGGAAGTGCATGAGGCGTCTCAAGGGGTGTGACTGACCTTGAAGGAGAGATTGCACCCCTGTCTGCAATGAACGCTGTTTGACAAGCGGAAGCTTCACTATCGCTAAGAGAGTATGAAACTCCATGCCAAGATATGTTATCGACTGGGTCGGGGTTAGATTCGACTTGGAAAAGTTGATGATCCACCCGAAACCCTGGAGGGTCTCCAGCGCCACGTTCAGGCTGTGTTGGCATGCCTCTTGAGAAGGCGCCTTGACCAGCAGATCGTCTAAGTAAGGGATCACGGAGTGTCCCTGAGAGTGTAGGACTGCAACTACAGCTGCCATGACTTTGGTGAAGACCCGTGGGGCTGTCGCCAGACCAAAAGGCAGGGCTACGAACTGAAGGTGTTCGTCTCCTATAACGAAGCGTAGAAAACGCTGATGCTCTGGAGCAATCGGTACGTGGAGATAAGCATCCTTGATGTCTATCGATGCTAGGAAATCTCCTTGAGACATTGCGGCGATGACGGATCGGAGGGATTCCATCCGGAACCGTCTGGTTCTCACGTGGTTGTTGAGAAGTTTTAGGTCCAGAACGGGACGGAAAGACCCGTCCTTTTTTGGTACCACAAACAAATTGGAGTAAAAACCGTGACCTTGCTCTTGAAGAGGAACAGGGATCACCACTCCTTCCGCCTTTAGAGTGCACACCGCCTGCAGGAGAGCATCGGCTCGGTCGGGAGGCGGAGACGTTCTGAAGAATCGAGTTGGAGGACGAGAACTGAACTCTATCCTGTACCCGTGAGACAGAATGTCTCGCACCCAACGGTCTTGGACCTGTGGCAGCCAAATGTCGCCAAAGCGGGAGAGCCTGCCACCGACCGAGGATGCGGAGGGAGGAGGCCGGAAGTCATGAGGAAGCCGCCTTGGTAGCGGGTCTTCCGGCTGTCTTTTTTGGGCGTGACTGAGCCCGCCAAGAATCTGAACTCCTCTGATCCTTTTGAGTCCTTTTGGACGAGGAGAATTGGGACCTGCCCGAACCTCGAAAGGACCGAAACCCCGACTGTCCCCTCCTCTGTTGGGGTTTGTTTTGTCTGGGCTGAGGTAAGGATGAATCCTTACCCTTGGACTGTTTAATGATTTCATCCAAGCGCTCACCAAACAGCCGGTCACCAGAAAATGGCAAACTGGTTAAACATTTTTTGGAAGCAGAATCTGCTTTCCATTCCCTTAACCACAAGGCTCTGCGTAAAACCACGGAGTTGGCAGATGCCACTGCCGTACGGCTCGTAGAGTCCAGGACAGCATTAATCGCGTAAGACGCAAATGCAGACATTTGAGAGGTTAAGGATGCCACCTGCGGAACAGATGTACGTGTGACCGTGTCAATCTGTGCAAAACCAGCTGAAATAGCTTGGAGTGCCCATACGGCTGCGAATGCAGGAGCAAACGACGCGCCGATAGCTTCATAGATGGATTTCAACCAGAGCTCCATCTGTCTGTCAGTGGCATCTTTAAGTGCAGCCCCATCCTCCACTGCAACTATGGATCTAGCCGCAAGCCTGGAGATAGGGGTATCCACCTTGGGACACTGGGTCCAGCTCTTGACCACGTCAGGAGGAAAGGGATAACGTGTATCCTTAAGCCGTTTGGAGAAACGCTTATCTGGATAAGCGTGGTGTTTCTGGACTGACTCTCTAAAGTCAGAATGGTCCAGAAAAGTACTTAATTTACGCTTGGGATATCTGAAATGGAATTTCTCCTGCTGTGAAGCTGACTCCTCCACTTGAGGAGCTGGGGGAGAAATATCCAACATTTTATTGATGGACGCGATAAGATCGTTCACTATGGCGTCACCATCAGGAGTATCTAGATTGAGAGCGGTCTTAGGATCAGAATCCTGATCAGCTACCTCCGGCTCATCACACAGAGAATCCTCCTGCTGAGAGCCTGACCAGTGAGATGATGTAGAGGGCCGCTCATAGCGAGCTCTCTTAGGCTGTCTGGGACTGTCGTCCGTGTCAGAGCCATCACCCTGGGATGCGTGGGACACCCCCGGAGCCCGGAGCTGTTCCAACTGAGGGGGGCCAGGGAGCAATGAATCAACAGTGCCCATGGTCTGAGTTACTGGTCTAGACTGCAAAGTTTCTAGAATCTGAGACATAGTCACAGATAATCTATCCGCAAAAATTGCAAACTCTGTCCCCGTCACCTGGACAGTATTCACAGGTGGATCTCTCTGGGACACCTCCAGCAGAGGCCCTGGCCGAGCAGGCAGCACAGGGACCGAACACTGCACACAATGGGGGTCAGTGGAACCTGCCGGTAGAACAGCCTCACAAGCGGTGCAAGCAGCATAAAAAGCCTGTGCCTTGGCACCCCTGTTTTTTACGGACGACATGCTGTATTCTCCACAGAGCAATCCAGGAGGGTATATAGCCAAGAATCACCAGCGACCGTTTAGTGCAATGTATAGCATGCAAGCATAAAAATACAAATGAACACTTTCACTAGTGGGGTCAGCACCGGAGGGTGCCGCTTACCGCCCGCTAAAAGCGGGTGTGTAGTCGCCAGAATCCCGTGCCTGGGTCTCCCAGAACTTGTCTCCCCTTTCCAGCTCAGCCTGCACACAGGAATGGCTGCCGGCGTTCTGTGAAGAGGGGCGGACCGTGGGCGTGCCTCAGACAAAGTGCGGGAAACTGGCTTCCCACTGTGCTCAATGTGAGGGCTGGAGTATGTAAAGCAGATTCCAGCCCTCGGCGCTGACTTTCTGTATAGCGTCCCGCCCTTCCCCTGACTGGCAGGCCTGGGGGCGGGAACGAAACGGAACTAGGCCGCAAAAGCCGGGGACTCTAGTAAAAAGCGCGGCCGACAAATATGCACGGCCAGCGCGGAAGTCCCCGGCGCACCACAAGTCCCAGCCGCGTCGCAGTAAAAACTGTCAGCAGGGGCCGGCGCGGCAGTTCCCCACACACTAACTCCCTTAGCAAGCTGTGAAAGTGTGGCACAAGCGCAGCAGCGCTATTGTCCCCGGCGCACTAACACACCCAGCAATGCTGCAGTGTGTGCGCGGTCTGTACGGGGACACAGAGTACCTTGGCGTAGCAGGGCCCTGTCCCTGACGATACTCCGCTCCATATCCAGCAGATTCCCCAGGGGCTGTGGACGGAGCATGGTCTCTGTGCCTGGAGACCGGTAAATCCCACTTCACCCAGAGCCCAAAGGGGGATGGGGAAGGATGCAGCATGTGGGCTCCAGCCTCTGTACCCGCAATGGGTACCTCAACCTTAACAAACACCGCCGACACAAAGTGGGGTGAGAAGGGAGCATGCTGGGGGCCCAAGTATGGGCTCTCTTTTCTTCCATCCGACATAGTCAGCAGCTGCTGCTGACTAAAACAGTGGAGCTATGCGTGGATGTCTGACCTCCTTCGCACAAAGCTTGAAAACTGAGGAACCCGTGATCCCACGGGGGGTGTATAGGCAGAAGGGGAGGGGCCTTACACTTTTTAGTGTAATGCTTTGTGTGGCCTCCGGAGACAGTAGCTATACACCCAATTGTCTGGGTCTCCCAATGGAGCGACAAAGAAATTTTGTTTACTTACCGTAAATTCTTTTTCTTATAGTTCCGACATGGGAGACCCAGACCATGGGTGTATAGCTTCTGCCTCCGGAGGACACACAAAGTACTACACTCAAACGTGTAGCTCCTCCCTCCGGGCTATATACACCCCCTGGATGACTATCTAACCAGTTCAGTGCAAAAGCTGAAGGAGGACATCCACCCATAAGTAGAGATAGAGTAAAACTCGGAAAAACCGGAACCTCTGTCTACAACAACAGCCGGTGAAACACACGGAACAAGAACTGCCAACAGGCAACAGGGAGGGTGCTGGGTCTCCCATGTCGGAACTATAAGAAAAAGAATTTACGGTAAGTAAACAAAATTCTCTTTTTCTTCATCGTTCCTTATGGGAGACCCAGACCATGGGACGTCTCAAAGCAGTCCATGGGTGGGAAATAAACCAAACTGAGAAGTAGGCAAAACCTAACTTCACAAATGGGCGACAGCCGCCTGAAGGATGCGTCTGCCCAAGCTCGCATCTGCCGAAGCATGAGCATGCACTTGGTAGTGCTTCGAAAAGGTGTGCAGACTAGACCAAGTGGCAGCCTGACAAACCTGCTGAGCCGTAACCTGGTGCCTGAAAGCCCAGGAGGCACCGACAGCTCTGGTCGAGTGCGCCTTAATCCCTGGCGGTGGGGGCACCTGAGAACACTGGTTGGCATCGGAGATGGTCGACCTAATCCAACGAGCTAGGGTCGGTTTAGAAGCCGAGAGACCCTTGCGCTGACCCGTGGTTAGCACAAAAAGTGAGGTGCACCGCCTAAAAGCGGCGGTGCGTGACACATAGATTCGGAGCGCCCGCACCAAATCCAAGGTATGCAACGCCTTCTCAAAGCGATGCACAGGAGCCGGACAAAGGGAAGGCAACGAAATGTCCTGGTTAAGGTGGAAAGAAGACACCACCTTAGGGAGAAAATCCGGAGTCGGACGGAGAACCACCTTGTCTTGGTGAAACACTAAAAAAGGCGACTCCGAAGAGAGCGCAGCCAAATCAGAGACTCTCCTGAGAGAAGTTATGGCTACTAGAAAAACCACTTTCTGTGAAAGTCTAAACAAAGGAACCTCCCTAAGAGGCTCAAAGGGGGGTTTCTGTAAGACCGTGAAGACCAGATTAAGATCCCAGGGATCCAAAGGCCGCCGGTAAGGAGGAATGAGGTGAGATGCGACCTGCATGAAGGTGCGCACCTGAGCCAGTCGGGCGATACGCCGCTGGAATAATACCGACAGAGCCGACACCTGTCCCTTGAGGGAATTGAGGGACAGTCCTAGCTGCAGACCGGACTGTAGAAAGGACAGGATGGTCGGCAAGGAGAACGGCCAAGGAGCATGGCCGGAAGAGCGACACCAGGACAGGAAAATCTTCCAAGTCCTGTGGTAAATCTTGGCCGAGGAAGACTTCCGAGCCTGAGTCATAGTGGAGATGACCTCAGAAGGAATGCCTGAAGCCGTCAGGATCCAGGACTCAAGAGCCACGCCGTCAATCTGAGAGCCGCAGAATTCTGGCGGAAAAACGGACCTTGAGAGAGAAGGTCTGGGCGGTCCGGGAGATGCCACGGCATTTCTACGGACAGACGGAGCAGGTCTGGGTACCAAGCTCGCCTGGGCCAGTCTGGAGCAATGATTATGACCCGACGGCCCTCCATTCTGATCTTGCGCAGAACCCTGGGCAAGAGCGCTAGAGGGGGAAACACATAGGCCAGACGGAACTGGGACCAATCTTGAACCAGCGCGTCCGCTGCGAAGGCCTGAGGATCGTGGGAGCGAGCCATGTAAACCGGAACCTTGTTGTTGTGCCGGGATGCCATTAGATCCACTTCCGGAGTGCCCCACTTGCGGCAGATTGACCTGAACACTGCCGGATGCAGGGCCCACTCGCCGCTGTCCACGGTTTGACGGCTGAGATAATCGGCCTCCCAGTTTTCTACGCCTGGGATGTGGACTGCGGATATGGTGGACTTGGAGTCCTCCGTCCACTGAAGGATTCGTTGAACCTCCAACATCGCCAAGCGGCTGCGAGTCCCGCCCTGGTGATTGATGTAGGCAACCGCTGTCGCGTTGTCCGACTGGACTCGAATGTGCTTGCCCGCCAACAGGTGGTGAAAGGCTACGAGAGCTAGAAGAACAGCCCTGATTTCCAGCACATTGATCGAGAGGGCTGATTCGGACGGAGTCCAATTGCCCTGTGCTCGGTGGTGGAGAAATACTGCTCCCCAGCCGGAGAGGCTGGCATCCGTGGTGAGGATCACCCAGGACGGAGTCAGGAAGGAGCGTCCCTGAGACAGAGAGAGAGGCCGAAGCCACCACTGAAGAGAGCTCCTGGTCTGTGGCGACAGAGCCACTAGCCTGTGCAAGGAAGAGGTCCGCTTGTCCCAAAAGCGGAGAATGTCCAGCTGCAGAGGACGCAGATGGAACTGGGCAAAGGGAACCGCTTCCATTGACGCCACCATCTGACCCAGCACCTGCATGAGGTGCCTGATGGAATGACGGCGGGGCTTCAACAGAGAACGCACCGCCAGATGAAGGGACTGCTGTTTGACTAAGGGCAGCTTCACAAGTGCCGGCAGAGTCGCGAATTGCATCCCTAGGTACGTAAGTTCCTGGGTCGGGGTCAGAGTGGACTTGGGCAGATTGACAAGCCACCCGACTTGAACAAGCGTGGCGAGAGTGAGCGAGACACTCCGCTGACAGTCTGCACTGGATGAGGCCTTGACTAGAAGGTCGTCCAGGTAAGGGATTACTGCCAACCCCTGGAGATGCAGAACCGCAACCACTGCTGCCATGACCTTGGTGAATACACGAGGGGCCGTGGCTAACCCGAAGGGGAGAGCCACGAATTGGAAATGTTCCTCTCCGATTGCAAAGCGTAGCCAACGCTGGTGTGAAACTGCAATTGGCACATGCAGATAGGCATCTCTGATGTCGATGGATGCTAGAAAATCTCCTTGGGTCATTGAGGCAATGACCGATCGCAGAGATTCCATGCGAAAGTGCCGCACCTGAACATGCTTGTTGAGAAGCTTGAGATCCAGGATGGGCCGGAAGGAACCGTCCTTCTTGGGGACTAGGAAGAGGTTTGAGTAGAAACCTCTGAACCGTTCCCGGGCGGGAACCGGAACAATTACTCCGTTGGCCTGCAAGGATGCCACGGCCTGTGAGAAGGCGGCAGCTTTGGAGCAGGGGGGAGTGGACATAAAAAATCTGTTTGGCGGGCTGGAAGAAAATTCTATCTTGTAGCCGTGGGAGATGATATCCCGCACCCACTGATCGGAGACGTGTTGAAACCACACGTCACCAAAGTGGGAGAGCCTGCCACCGACCAAGGACGATGCTGGCGCAGCCAGTTAGTCAAGAGGAGGCTGCCTTAGTGGCAGCGGCTCCTCCGTTCTTCTGAGGACGCGGCTTTGCACGCCAGCTGGGTTTTCGATCCTTGGCTGAGTTAGTGGACGAAGCTGAGGGCTTAGAGGATGACCAGTTAGAGGAACGAAAAAAACGAAACCTCGACTGGTTCCTGCCCTGGACAGGTTTCCTGGTTTTAGTTTGTGGCAAGGAAGTACTCTTCCCGCCAGTAGCTTCCTTAATAATTTCATCCAGTTGTTCACCGAACAGCCGGGACCCAGCAAAGGGGAGCCCAGCAAGATACTTCTTGGACGAAGCGTCTGCTTTCCACTCTCGAAGCCACAAGATCCTGCGGATCGCGAGGGAATTAGCGGAAGCCACCGCCGTGCGGTGAGGAGCCTCCAGAATGGCAGACATGGCATAGGATGAAAAAGCCGAAGCCTGGGAAGTTAAGTCAACCATCTCGGGTATAGGGTCCCTGGCGAGGGAATGTATCTCCGCCAGAGAAGCAGAGACTGCCTTAAGAGCCCACACTGCTGCAAAGGACGGGGAGAACGAGGCTCCTGCCGCCTCATATACAGATTTGGCCAGAAGGTCAACCTGGCGGTCAGTGGGATCCTTAAGTGAGGTGCCATCGGCCACAGATACGACTGTCCGGGCTGAGATTCTAGACACCGGAGGATCTACCTTTGGTGAGTGAGCCCACTCCTTGACCACCTCTGGTGGAAAGGGAAAACGGTCATCAGAACTACGCTTTGGGAAGCGTTTGTCAGGACAGGCCCTGGGCTTGGTAACAGTGGCCTGAAAACTGGAGTGGTTAAAAAACGTACTCCTAGCTCTCTTAGGAGAGGTAAACTGGTGTATTTCTACCAGAGAGGCTTGTTCCTCTGACACTGGGGGATTGAGGTTCAGTACGGAGTTAATGGATGCAATCAAGTCACTAACATCCGCATCACCCTCAGATAAGTCAATGGGGTACATAGAGGTAGCGTCTGAGCCCACAGTAAAAGTATCCTCCTCGCCCTGCAATTCAGCTCGTGAATCAGAGCCGTGTGACGAGGAAGGAGAAGGGTCCCTGCGTCTCCGTTTAGGAGGACGGGGTCCTAAAACATGCTCTGAGAGCTCTGCAGAGCTCGGAGCAGCAGAGGCGCCCTGAGAAGGGGGCTGATGCATGGTCAGCAGAGTCCGGGACAGCTGTCCCATGGAGTCGGCAAAAGACTGGGAAATAGCTCTGGAAAAAGATGCTACCCAGGCCGGGGGTTCAGCCACCGGGGCCGGAGCAGCCGGAGGGACCCCTGAAGAGGCTCCAGGCTGAGGCACCACCATGTTAGAGCAGGCATCACAGTGTGGATAAGTGCTCGGTTCTGGCAGAATTAGCTTACATGCAGTGCATATAGCGTACAGCTTAGCAGACTTGCATCTAGTGACAGACATGCTGCTGAGGTGGAGACTCTGCAGTAAAGAACACACTCCTTTAGAATGACCCCCTGAGAGTGTATAATAAAGCCCACAACCAGAGGTTGTGGCTTACCAGACCGTGTGTGCCCTCCGGATTCCACAGCTCGGACCCCCAGTGAAGCACTTTCCAGGATGCAGCAGCTGCAGCAGCCAGCGCCGATCAGTGTGAGAACGCTGATAAAATGGAGCAGGAGTGAGGAGGGGGGGGCGGGGATTAGCCCAAGAGCGGGAAACCGGAGGGCCAAGGAGAGATACAGGGGAGGGAAACATCTCCTCAGAGAGGAGTGTCCTCCCCTCTGCTGAACGGCCGGTGGGCGGAGCCACACTGTTCCCCTGCATGAATGACATGCAGGGGAAGCTGAAACCGAAACTAGGCCGCAACTGAAGCCGGGGCCTAGATTTTTACATGCGGCCGACGAGCAAGCACCCTCGGCGCGGTTCTCAGGAAAAACCCAGAGAACCGGCCGGAATTCACAGCAAAGTCAACAGACACACTCTCCCCATAATAAATGTACCCGGGACCCCTGAGAAACGTCTCAATACTTAGCTTTCGAGACGCAGGGCCATGTCCCTGGGGGGGGGGGGGGGGGTTAAGCGCTCCGTCCGGCAGAATCCTGACAGGGCTGCGGATGGAGACCGGTCTCCTGCAAAGCAGAGAGGACCGTGATGGCTCCCACTTCATGCCAGAGCCTCAGAGGATGGTGAAGGAGCGCGGCATGTGAAGGCTCCAGCCTTGTAAAGTCAACCTTAACAGCACTGCCGACACAGTGGGGTGAGAAGGGACATGCCGGGAGTCCAGACTGGACCCGCTTTTCTTCCATATCTTTGAAATCAAAAATTAAAAATCAGAGAATGCATGTGCGTGTGTGACCTCCTGAAACACAAAGCATTGAACTGGTTAGATTGTCATCCAGGGGGTGTATATAGCCCGGAGGGAGGAGCTACACGTTTGAATGTAGTACTGTGTGTGTCCTCCGGAGGCAGAAGCTATACACCCATGGTCTGGGTCTCCCATAAGGAACGATGAAGAAACAAGCAATTTCATGTCCATGATGCTGTGGTCTGAGTTACAAAAATGTTTGGCCACAGGTAGATCCATCCTTTTTTCTCTAATTGTGTGGCGGTGAGAATTCATCCTTGTCCTGAGCTGTTGTCCTGTCTCCCCTTCTGGACAGAGTCTGAGCAGCAGCTGAAGACCTTCCATGAACAATTTAATCAGTTTCATCCCACCATCAACCTAACACTCAACTACTCCTGCACGGAAATCAACTTCTTGGACACCATCATTAAACTACGGAACAATGAAATACAGACAACCCTGTACAAGAAGCCAATTGACCGTCCAACATACCTGAAATGGGACAGTTTTCATCCAAAACACATAAAAAACTCTATTGTATACAGCCAGGCTATCAGGTACAATCGGATATGTTCCAACAGTACAGATAGAGACAATCACCTTGAGGGCCTCAGAAAAACCTTTCTGAACCAAGGCTACCACCCAAGAACAATTGAAAACCAGATTATAAGAGTCACCAGAATATCAAGAAACCATCTTCTACATTATAAAACTAAAGACGAAAACAACCGGGTCCCTCTTGTAGTCACCTACAATCCACATCTGGAGGTGTTTAGAGGACCTGCACGGAAACTACAACCATTACTGCAAAAAGATGCCCGGTTAAAATCTATTTTTCCAGACCCCCCCACTTCTGTGTTTTAGACAGCCCCCAAATCTAAGAAGCATCATTGTCAGAAGCTCCCTGTCCTCTCCAACAACACCAACAGGAACATTTCCCTGCAACCAGAAAAAATGTAAGACCTGTCCATTAATATTGACAACGGACAAGATAAAGATTCCCAGATCACATCAGGACTACAAGATCCCAGGTACCTTCAGCTGCACTACAACCAATGTGGTGTACTTAATTATATGTACCAAATGTCCAACTGGGGGTCTGTATGTAGGGGAGACAGGACAACAGCTCAGGACAAGGATGAATTCTCACCGCCACACAATTAGAGAAAAAAGGATGGATCTACCTGTGGCCAAACATTTTAGTAACTCAGACCACAGCATCATGGACATGAAATTGCTTGTATTGAAAGGAAACTTCAAGTCCCAGAGAGATAGGAGACTATGGGAGTATAAACTTATGATGACCTTTGACACATTCAGAGAAGGAATGAATGTGTCTCATGGATTCATGTCTTTTTACATCAGTTAAAAGATGTGCTCCTCTGACCATCCGAGCGTGTCACAGCCCGGGCCAGACCCTTATCAGAGGACAATAAAACTTTCACACTGAACTGCAGCAGTATTTATGGCCACAACAGTTTGCCCCCTGCCATAGTGATAGTTCTGTTTCATATAACTTGTTTTTTGGGGTTTTTTTTACTGCACTATTCTAAGTCCTGTTGTGTATAAATATGTGACTCTTCAGATTTTGTGTTATACCATGCCTGATGAAGAGACCTGAGTAGTGTCGAAAGCTTGCAATTACCATCTTTTCAGTTAGCCATTAAAAGGTATAAACCACTGAGGACTCTCTGTTCTTTTAAACAATTTTTTTTATCTCTACTGGCTAACACGGTACAAAGATATATTTTACTTGTACTATTTTTATAAAATTATAATGCAATTTTACAGGGGCCACTAGGATTAGAAAAGACTACACTGTTCTTTCAAGCAGAGTTTTCAGCATAAGTCTACACACCGATGACTTTACTGATAACTACACACAGCAGAGTTAGTCTGTTGCACGGGGATTTCCTTAAACAGGAAAAAGCCCCAGTGGAGAGTCTGAAAATTGGAACACGTATTTGTTTTGCATACAGATAATATGGGGGGGGGGATAGTATTTGCTTAAAAATAGGTAGCAAACTCAAAAAAGCTATATTTAAACAACAGGTCATTTTCTGATTACACATTCCTTTTAACCCCTTCCTCACATCTGTCATACATGTATGGGGCTTATTGGGTGTGAGTATAATATTGATGTATATTATAAAGCTGCATTTAATTGCAAAGTACTGTACATGTGAGGAGGGTTTACATACATATAATACATATATAGAACATAAGAGCAATAAATTAACAGTCACAGGTTTACAATTATTACTGTGGCGGTGGTAGTGAGATTATTGCAGATTGTACACTTTCCTTAACAGATGGGTTTTCAGGTTATGTCTGGAGGCTTCGATCATGGAAGACAATATCTGATGTGCAAAGGCAATGCATTCAAGAGGATGTAGGAGAACATATTGGCGTGGAGGAAAAACTGATGTCTTTTGAAAATCAGGGATTACATGTGGAAAACTATTGGAAGATAAGTTTAGAAATGCATGGGGGAATCAGATTTTGGATGGCCTTGTAAATCATTGTGATATGAACTGGATTCACTGACAAACTGAAAGCCAGTGAAAAAATTTGCAGATGAGCTCGGCAGAAGGGTAGGAAAGGCAAGTACAGTTAGGTCCAGAAATATTTGGACAGTGACACAAGTTTTGTTATTTTAGCTGTTTACAAAAACATGTTCAGAAATACAATTATATATATAATATGGGCTGAAAGTGCACACTCCCAGCTGCAATATGAGAGTTTTCACATCCAAATCGGAGAAAGGGTTTAGGAATCATAGCTCTGTAATGCATAGCCTCCTCTTTTTCAAGGGACCAAAAGTAATTGGACAAGGGACTCTAAGGGCTGCAATTAACTCTGAAGGCGTCTCCCTCGTTAACCTGTAATCAATGAAGTAGTTAAAAGGTCTGGGGTTGATTACAGGTGTGTGGTTTTGCTTTTGGAAGCTGTTGCTGTGACCAGACAACATACGGTCTAAGGAACTCTCAATTGAGGTGAACCAGAACATCCTAAGGCTGAAAAAAAAGAAAAAATCCATCAGAGAGATAGCAGACATGCTTGGAGTAGCAAAATCAACAGTCGGGTACATTCTGAGAAAAAAGGAATTGACTGGTGAGCTTGGGAACTCAAAAAGGCCTGGGCGTCCACGGATGACAACAGTGGTGGATGATCGCCGCATACTTTCTTTGGTGAAGAAGAACCCGTTCACAACATCAACTGAAGTCCAGAACACTCTCAGTGAAGTAGGTGTATCTGTCTCTAAGTCAACAGTAAAGAGAAGACTCCATCAAAGTAAATACAAAGGGTTCACATCTAGATGCAAACCATTCATCAATTCCAAAAATAGACAGGCCAGAGTTAAATTTGCTGAAAAACACCTCATGAAGCCAGCTCAGTTCTGGAAAAGTATTCTATGGACAGATGAGACAAAGATCAACCTGTACCAGAATGATGGGAAGAAAAAAGTTTGGAGAAGAAAGGGAACAGCACATGATCCAATGCACACCACATCCTCTGTAAAACATGGTGGAGGCAACGTGATGGCATGGGCATGCATGGCTTTCAATGGCACTGGGTCACTTGTGTTTATTGATGACATAACAGCAGACAAGAGTAGCCGGATGAATTCTGAAGTGTACCGGGATATACTTTCAGCCCAGATTCAGCCAAATGCCGCAAAGTTGATCCGACGGCGCTTCATAGTACAGATGGACAATGACCCCAAGCATACAGCCAAAGCTACCCAGGAGTTCATGAGTGCAAAAAAGTGGAACATTCTGCAATGGCCAAGTCAATCACCAGATTTTAACCCAATTGAGCATGCATTTCACTTGCTCAAATCCAGACTTAAGACGGAAAGACCCACAAACAAGCAAGACCTGAAGGCTGCGGCTGTAAAGGCCTGGCAAAGCATTAAGAAGGAGGAAACCCAGCGTTTGGTGATGTCCATGGGTTCCAGACTTAAGGCAGTGATTGCCTCCAAAGGATTCGCAACAAAATATTGAAAATAAAAATATTTTGTTTGGGTTTGGTTTATTTGTCCAATTACTTTTGACCTCCTAAAATGTGGAGTGTTTGTAAAGAAATGTGTACAATTCCTACAATTTCTATCAGATATTTTTGCTCAAACCTTCAAATTAAACGTTACAATCTGCACTTGAATTCTGTTGTAGAGGTTTCATTTCAAATCCAATGTGGTGGCATGCAGAGCCCAACTCGCGAAAATTGTGTCACTGTCCAAATATTTCTGGACCTAACTGTAGATGCGGGGTTGAGGAGAGGGCGAATTATAGAAATATTTTTTAGGTGGAGCCAGCAGGAGGTGGTAAGAGCTTGGATATGTGGTTTAAAGGACAAAGCAGAGTCAAAAGTCACACTGAGGCAGCAGAATTGTGATATAGGGGAAAGTGTGGCATCATTTATTGTGGTAGACCGGGTGAGTTGGGGAATTAAGTGAGATGGAGGAAAGATGACAAGTTGGGTTTGGGCCACATGAAGCTTTAAAAATCGTGATAAAAAGAAAAAAAAGAAAAAAAAAAAAAAAGATGTGGCTGATTGTCAGCTCTCTGCTGTCCAGAATTCCAGACTAATGGGCAAGGGTGGTAGATCGGAGTAGGATCAGAATATGGTCTAAAACACACGGCATGAAAATCGGTGCGAGTGGAATGTGATAAAACATCGCATTCCACTTGGACCAATATTACCCTATGTGTCAGCACCCATGAGCGATTATTTTTTCAGCCCTAATCGGACCAAGAAAACAATCGAAGCATGCTGCGATTGTAATGCGTTCCTCTTTCCTCTCACACCCATTCACGTGTATGGAGCGAGAGAAAAATTGCACTGCACTCGCGGTACACCGGTGTACCGCGAGTGCAGGGTGAGAATGGCAATAGCCGGCTAGGAGAGAGGGAGATAAATCCCTCCCTCCTCTCTGCAGCACCTGCCCGCCCCTCTGCAGCCCCTGCCCTCCCCTCCTCAGTGTTGGCCCACCCCCCGCAGCTGTGGTCCAATCGCATGATCGTACCTCAGCCGCAGTGACACTCGGCTCCCGTCGTGCTGCCAGCGTGAGCAGAGTGTCATGATGCAAGGATCACATTAGTGCCCCGTGTGTCCCCGGCCTACAGAGGATACTAACCTGGGACTTTAAGAATTGTCCCAGGCCAAAAGGTATAGATTATCTGATAAGAGAAGGGAACAAAGCTTTGAGGGACATGACAGAGAAGGGGGGATGAGGAGATAGTGTGAGGATGGGAGAAGCTAAATTTACAGTTAGTGAGGTATGAGGAGATCCAGAAGAGGGCAAGGTCTGTGATGCCAAGAGATTAGAGGACCTGTACTAGGAGTAAATGATCAATTGTGTCAAAGGCAGAGAACAGGTCTAGGAGGAGGAGTACAAAGTGTTATCTATTAGCTTTGGCAATTAGTAATTGGTGACTGTGATTAAGGCCATTTCATTACGGTGAGCAAAAACTGTAAGGGGTACTTCACACACAGCGAGATCGCTACTGAGATCGCTGCTGAGTCACGTTTTTTGTGACCTCATTAGCGATCTCGCTGTGTGTGACACTGAGCAGCGATCTGGCCCCTGCTGTGAGATCGCTGCTCGTTACACACAGCCCTGGTTCGTTTTTTTATTGTTGCTGTCCCGCTGATAAGCACACATCGCTGTGTGTGACAGCGAGAGAGCAACAATCCTGAATGTGAAGGGAGCAGGAGCCGGCGTCTGACAGCCTGCGGTAAGCTGTAACCAAGGTAAACATCGGGTAACCAAGGTGGTTACCCGATATTTACCTTCGTTACCAGCCTCCGCAGCTCTCACGCTGCCAGTGCCGGCTCCTGCTCCCTGCACACGCTAAGTTAAGCGGTGTGAGCTGGATACCCGATGTTTACCTTAGTTAAGAGTGTCCGGAGCTTCCAGACGCCGGCTCCGTGCAAGCGCAGCGTCGCTTGCACGTCACTGCTGGCTGGGGGCTGGTCACTGGTCGCTGGTGAGATCTGCCTGTTTGACAGCTCACCAGCGACCATGTAGCGATGCAGCAGCGATCCTGACCAGGTCAGATCGCTGGTCGGATCGCTGCTGCATCGCTAAAGTGTGAAGGTACCCTAAGGGAAGATGTAAACATGTTGTGAGTATTTTCGTGGAGTGTTGATGAGAATAGGAAGTTATTTTTTAATTGTTCTCAGCTTCTGTTCCCATCTGTACATAGAACAGGCACAGGAGCAGAACCCATAAACATTTCAGGAAATGCTGTCTGTATCAGCACTGAGAGACAAGTTAAGATCGCACGTGTCCATCTGTGACATCATTTAAAGTGCATAGCCCAAAGAGAGCGCTGTTCGTTGCACCCATTGGCCCCCCAATTTTGTGATCACAGGGTGTGAAGGCCATGATGTCAGACCTGATGTGAAGCCCAGCCGTAGGCTGGTTGTCATATGACACTGTCAGTTTAGCTACAGGCTACAATACACAGATCGCTGCCACGGAGGTAGAATATGCAGTACATGAATACACAAACTTGCCTCATAGGTGTTGTTTGATGTGGTATGAGAGCCCTTCACACCATGGGTAGCCATGACCGCACGCATATTATCTCCTTCTACCAGAAGTTTATACTTTTCTTTGCCACTCTGTTCATCAATGTGTATAACAGCACGCGCTACTTCAGGGATGCCCTGTACAACCACCTAAAATCGGGGAAAAAAGTGGAGACCAGAAATCAAATGTTTGTAATTCATAAAACACGGAGATAGCACTAGGCCAAAACTATAACTTAACCTGTTAACTACGCTAACTAAAATGATTGTAGTCCTGCTAATACTTTCATAACCATCCACTATGGAGCAGACAACAAATCACTTATGTAGTGCAGTAAAGAGAAATGAATTCCTCATTTAGTCCTGGTCACATTGATATATTTCATGTTTGAGGTTTAGTTTATTAGTATTTTTAATCTTATAATCTCTTAGGAAGGTCCTTCATCCCTTTATATGTTTTACTATAGTAGTAATTTAATTAGGCCATCCATAGGGACGCTGTAATGGCAAACCCTCTGTGGTGACATTAGTCATGTGCAAAGGTGCTCTGGGAACACCAAGAGAACACCATCCATAGGGAACCATGTCACTGGCAGGTCCAAGAGAGTCAACAGCAAAATCTACTGATATTCTAGGTTAAGGCTATGTGCACGCATGGCGTCACACATGGCGTATTTTTGTGTGTGTTTTTCCTTGCTTTTTTTTTAATCAATAAGAGCAAAGAAAAAGCATCTCAGCAAAGTCTATGAAAATCGTGTCTTGCTGCTTTTTTTTTCCTTGCAGATTTTGTTGCTGAAAAAGAAGCCGCATGTCAGTTGTTTCTGCTTTTTTTTTTTCTACACTGTGTGCAGAATTATTAGGCAAGTTGTATTTTAGAGGATTTTTTTTATTATTGATCAACAACTATGTTCTCAATCAACCCAAAAGACTCAAATATCAAAGCTTAATAATTCTGGAAGTTGGGAGTGGTTTTTTTTTAGATTTGGCTATCTTAGGAGGATATCTGTTTGCACAGGTAACTATTACTCTGCAGAATTATTAGGCAACTTAATAAAAAACAAATATATTCCCATCTCACTTGTTATTTTCACCAGGTAAACCAATATAACTGCACAAAATTTAGAAATAAACATTTCTGACATGCAAGAACAAAGCCCCCAAAAAATAGTGACCAATATAGCCACCTTTCTTTATGATGACACTCAACAGCCTACCATCCATAGATTCTGTCAGTTGCTTGATCTGTTTATGATCAACATTGCATGCTGCAGCCACCACAGCCTCCCAGACACTGTTCCGAGAGGTGTACTGTTTTCCCTCCCTGTAGATCTTACATTTTATGAAGAACCACAGGCACTCTATGGTGTTCAGATCAGGTGAACAAGGGACCCATGTCATTATTTTTTCAGCTTTTAGACCTTTACTGGCCAGCCACACTGTGGAGTAGTTGGATGCATGTGATTGAGCATTGTCCTGCATGAAAATCATATTTGTCTTGAACAATACCGACTTCTTCCTGTACCACTGCTTGAAGAAGTTGTCTTCCAAAAACTGGCAGTAGGTCTCGGAGTTGAGCTTCACTCCACCCCCAACCCGAAAAGGTCCCACAATTTCATCTTTGATGATACCAGCCCATACCAGTACCCCACCTCCACCTTGCTGGCGTCTGAGTCGGAGTGGAGCTCTCTGCCCTTTATTGATCCAGCCTCTGGCCCATCCATCTTGCCCACCAAGAGTCACTCTCATTTCATTAGTCCATAAAACCTTTGAAAAATCAGTCTTAAGATATTTCTTGGCCCAGTCGTGACGTTTTATCTTATGTTTCTTGTTCAAAGGTGGTTGTTTTTCAGCCTTTCTTACCTTGGCCATGTCCCGGAGTATGGCACACCTTGTGCTTTTTGATACTCCAGTAACGTTGCAGCTCTGAAATATGGCCAAACTGGTGGCAATTGGCATCTTGGCAGCTTCACGCTTGATTTTTCTCAATTCATGGGCAATTATTTTGCACCTTTTTTGCCCAACACTCTTCTTGCGACCCTGTTGGCTATTTGCCATGAAACGCTTGATTGTTCGGTGATCACGCTTCAAAGGTTTGGCAATTTCAAGACTGCTGCATCCCTCTGCAAGACATCTCACAATTTTAGACTTTTCAGAGCTCATCAAATCTCTCTTCTGACCAATTTTGCCAAAGGAAAGGAAGTTGCCTAATAATTAAGCACACCTTATATAGGGTGTTTATGTCATTACACCACACCCCTCCTCATTACAGAAATGCACATCACCTGATTTACTTAATTGGTAGTTGGCTCACAAGCCTATACAGCTTGGAGTAGGACAACTTGTCTAAAAATTATCAGGTGATCAAAATACTCATTTGCCTAATACATCTAAACAGTGTACATTTCTATAATCTCCTCTAATGCTTAATCACTACAGTGGATTATAGTGTAGCATTTCACTTCACACACCATGCTTAGATCGTAGCGTGTGAGGCTCTCCATAGCTCAGTAACCCGGGGTCGTCATGGTGACCACCCAGTGTTAACATGGCAGCGATCGGCTCCCTGTGATCGCATTTCAGGGACCCGATCGCCAGGGAGAGGTAAGCGATCCCTCTTCCCTGCCTCCTAAATGCTGCAATCACACTGACTGCAGCATTCAGGGGGTTAAACTGCTGGGAACAGCTCCGGGCAGTGAGAGCCGTGTCCTAGCTGTAACATCAACTGAAGATCCTGCGATGATCGCAGGGGTACAGTGCCTTAACAACTATGATCGCCATGACTAAAAAAAAAAAAAAAAAAGCAGGAAGAAGGCATGTAAAAAAAACGTGCAAATGCAATAATAAATGCGTGTTTTTTCAGCTGCTTTTTTCCTGCCAAAACATGCTTTCTTAACGTGCAGAAAAGAAGAACACTAAAAAGTAACGTGGGCACATTGCCTAATTGTAAAAAGTGAATGTAGCATCCCTCCTTCACTAACCAGGTCAAGCGATAACACTCTTGTATTACCTGAACAGGTTACATTTTTCTTGCTTTGATGGTGAAGGAATAAGCGGTTTTCCCAGCAATAACAGCTTGATAATGGGGGATTCACTGCAACAGTGCCCCAGTAAAATGTCTATAGAAGCTTGTTTCTTTCAGAGACAGAACGTTTGCCAATTAAACAATGCCTTTGAGTTCCGACTGTTGCCCAAACTCTTCACATTAGCCATTACATACATATTTGGTAGCCATTTTTATTTATTAAAGATACATTTAGCTTCTTTGGTCAATCAGATTATGAATCAGGCACGCAGTAGAGGAGACAAGCTGTTACACCAACCTTTGGGAGCTCCTCTTTAAGTGACTGTAAGACATAGTACATAGAGCTTTTGTTGTTCTCTCTTGGTGTGACACAAACCACAGCCTCACCATGAACTGCAATGTCTCCAGGCTTCACACGAAGTTTTGACATGCAAATTGAGTATCTCACAGTCTCTGCATTCACCTGAAATACAGCCAGTGTCATATGTGCAATGGAACTTCTTCTCAATTAGAAGCATAAGGAGCTGTACAGAACATGGGGTTCATCTCACCTCAAGCCTCAGCAAGCGGATACGTTCTAGTGAAAGCTTCACCAACAGGAAACAATCATCAGGAAGAAAGACCTCCTCTATGTACTCCGATATCTGTATAGAGAAGTCAAGAGATATAGTTACTAGCAAAAGTGTGGTTAATGTGTGATATGCACTACAGATCTGCCACCTCTCAATATTGTCAAATCCTATGGCACAGAGTCCAGGATGAATCTACAGGAAGACATGGTTATAACAAAGTGATTTGAAAAGAGTCATCTAATTAATCAATGACAATGGAACAGAGATTCAATGCATTCATGGTCTGAAAGCCGAGCTCATTATATAGAACAGGGACAGTCAACCAATACATGACCAATATTATCCAAAAATTGACACATTTCACGGAATCAAAGCAATTCACTTAACATTACAGAAATTTTTAGTGTCAGTGAACCTGTGTGCATTAGTTGCAGTCTGATTGAAAAGAAAAAAAAACAAAAAAAACAAAAAACTGTTCTTTACTTACCCTCCCTGGGTCCTGCACAAAGTCCCATCTGTTGTCTTCAGCCTTGACATTAACAGCGGCTGCAGCCAATAACTGAGCTCAGCAGCTCTGCCTAAGCTGATGGCACAAGCCGCTCAGCTCATTGATGGAGTTCAGTGCTGTTAATGTATTGTCACGGCTATAAACTAACAGATATTGGGATCATATAACCACACTTTCCACATTTTGTATCAAAGTACTCAGAGGTGCATCTTATCAACCAATATATAACCACTTATACCCTTGAACCAAGAATATATACATGATGCCATGCTTCTATAAAAAAAAGAGAGAAATTTATAAAAATCAGGATTGTGCGGACCGAGCGGTTTTTGGTCCCGATCGTGGATTCTTGAGGTCCGAGTATGAATGTGGTGGTTATTACCGCTCGGCTATCCACGCCGTGCGCAGCTGGGATCCAGGAAGAGAGCCCCTTGCTCTGCAGTACGGCCGCAGTGTGTGGGCCGCGCGCACGCCCAGTAGCTTTGGCATAGCGTTGCCATGGTTGCAGGGCCTGCTCGCGTCCCGCCCTAGGCCGGAAACAGAGTGAGGCAATTTCCGGTGTTCTCTCCGACCGGAACCATGCTGCGCCGATACTAGCGTGGAGCTGAGCGCACAATTATGCACCACATGCATCTAATCTTGATGGAATATATAAAGGGCGTCAGCCCAGCAAGGTATGTACCTGCCTCCTAAGGAAGCCCTAGGCGGTGAAACGCGTTGAGGCGTGGTGGGTGGTGAATTGATTACTTTTGTCAGGTCTGTATGCTATTGTATGATTCTGCTTTACTACTCTTGCAGTTAATGACAATATTGTTATGGTGTGTCCCTATGGGTTGTTTGCATATCTTGGTGTTAAGCAGGTAATACTCTTCCCAGCACCACCCGACCGGTAAATAGTGCAGGTGTGGGTGGAAGTATGGTTAGTATTAACATCATACACTTGTAGGCCTATTGAACTTGGAAAATTTTTTGGATGGTGTGATTTTGAAGGGCTTGCAAGTGTTAGAGGTTGTAACATTATGTGGGACCAGTGTTACTTGATGGCCCCTCTTGCGACCCATGGCTGCGTGACAATCCATAGGTTATGAAGCTATTTTACAATCTATTAGCATTCAACCAATTCAGTTAGGGATATAGGTACAGGGGTGTCTCCTAGTGATAAGCAGGTGTGCTGGTAGACATGTACCCATTAGGGATGCACACAAAACGAATGTAGCTTTAATAGGCTTCTTAGGCTAAATAATTGAATTGGAAAGCTCACACACAAAGAGCCTACCCCAGGCTATTCCCTGTATGACCTCTATGGATATACAAGACCGTAAATTGATATCTGTAAATTAAATATTTGTTACATTTGGATTAATGACTCTAAGTATTATGCTAGGACCTGAGAGACTCTCTTTCTCCAACCCACCCTCCTTCCAATCTGTGGGAGTTACAGTTGCACTTTCTCTACCCTGTTGTGCCATTATGTCTATGTATGTGTTTTAAGTATATGAAATAAAGTATAATTTTGTATAGAAGCATGGCATCATGTATATATTCTTGGTTCAAGGGTATAAGTGGTTATAAAACAGATATTGGGAGCAACGACAAAAACCTGGGAAGTGTAAGGTATTTTTTTTCTCCCCCAAAACAAATTGCAGTTAGGGGACACAAGTTTCCCAAAAACGAAAAAGAAACCCCAAAAACAACCCCTTTAACAATTAGTCTACACGTTACAAAAATTATTATTCCAGAGACATCATCTATCTTTGCTATCTTTGTGAGAGCTAAACTCAACTCATAAACCCAAAAAATAGGAAAAAATTCCCACACTAGTAATAAAAGCTCAATTACTTTATTAATTCATATATTAAAAAATCCACATGTATTCAAAAATTCATTAATTTATAACAAGCAAGGGTTTCCAGAAATTTGAAGGCCAGAACTTAATATACAGCACACTAATCAATGTTCATAAGCAGAGCCCATTCAAACAGCTAGTACAATGAGCAAAATAGTCCCCTACTAACCAGGGCTGTGGAGTCGGTAAACCAAACCTTCGACTCAGACTCCTCAATTTCTTTTGCACCGACTCCGACTCCTACATATATTGCTTATAGTTAAGGGAAAAATTTATTGTAATACATGAACATGTATATGTGAACATCAGACATTTAATCATTTTTATGATACAATAATCAAGATATTTGGATAGAACATAAAATATATTTATTGGAATACAACTTTAGAACACAAACTGTAATAAATTGTAAATATGTAATACACTATGTAATATACAGATTACATATACCGTATTTTTCGCTTTATAAGATGCACCTGATTATAAGACGCACCCCCACATTTGGTGAAGGAAGAGAAATTTTTTAATAAATTGGGTCCGTCTTATAATGTTAGTGTCCGTCTAACAAATCATATAGGGTACATGTCCCTCATAGCCCCCCATCCTAAAATTAGCCCCCTTACTCTGGATATGGCCACCTTATATTGAATATAGCCTCCTTGTGCTGGCACACGGCCCCCCCCGTGGCTGCACACACGGCCCCCCCCCCACTGTGGCTGCACCCCCCAGCCCCCTGTGGCTGCACCCCCCAGCCCCCTGTGGCTGCACCCCTCCCCTGTGGCTGCACCCCCCCCCTCCCTGTGGCTGCACACACGGCCCCCCCCCTGTGGCTGCACACTTGATGCTGCTTTTAGTAAAATAAACTCTTTCCTTACCTTCTCCAGCACTGTCCTGTCTCGTGACTCCCTCCTCGGGGTTGAGCTCCGGCCTCCTGCATTTCCTGGTTCTCGGCCGGTCATGTGATCGGCAAGGCAGAGTGATATCATCTCTGCTTGCATGATCACAGCGGCAGCAGGAGACCGGGAGATCAGCGCTGGAGGAGGTGAGTAAAGTGTTTTATTTTACTATGGGCAGCAGTATGGGGGCCATAGCTAACACAGGGGGGCATGTGCGATCAAAGGAGGGCGCAGGCAGATATAATATGTGCGCTGCCCCAGCCCATCACCGTAGTGCAGTTTCAGCACCATGGTGATGGACAGCGGCTGTGCATATTATATGAGCGGGAGATCAAACGCTGCCGCTCGCAGCTGTCACCTGCCCCCAGCACCGCAAGAGCTGCCACCACCTCCCCTGGACTCTGTAGTGTGATATATACATATACATATATATATTATATATATATATATATATATATATATATATACACACATACACACACACATACATACACATACATACATACATACATATATATACATATATATATACATACACCCCCAACCCCCCGGCCCCGTATATTCGGATTATAAGACGCACCCCCTACTTTCCCCCAAAATTTGGGGGAACAAAAGTGCGTCTTATAAAGCGAAAAATACGGTATATCTTGTGTGTGTGTGTATATATATATATATATATATATATATATATATATATATATATATATATATATATATATATATATATATATATATATATATATATATTATTGTATTACATATTTACAATTTATTAGTTTTTTGTGTTCTAAAGTTGTATTCCAATAAATATATTTTATGTTCTATCTAAATATCTTGATTATTGTATCATAAGAATAATTAAATGTCTAATGTTCACATTGTACTACATTTTTCACTTAAATATAAGCATTATACTAAATATTATTTAGTAAAATATTCAGCACATTCTGCATTGCACTACTGTCCCCAATTTATTATATATTTTAGGAGTCGGAGCATTTTATACCGACTCAGACTCCACCAAAATGAGCTCAGACTCCACAGCCCTGCTACTACCGTGTTTCCCCGATAGTAAGACACCCCCGATAGTAAGATGTAGTGGGGGTTTTGGGGGGGTCGGGTAATGTAAGACGTACCCCGAAAGTAAGACATAGTAAACGGAAAGCGTTATTTATTTTTTTTTCTTCTTCTTTAAAGTACCGGCCGAGCGCCCAGCTGAGCGCCCTGACACGCCGGCGGCCAAGCGCTCAGCTGAGCGCTCTGACACGCCGGCGGCCGAGCGCTCAGCTGAGAGCCGTCACATGCCGGCGGTCGGGTGCCCAGCTGAGAGCCGTCACATGCCGGCGGTTGGGTGCCCAGCCGAGCGCCCTGACATGCCGGCGGCCGAGCGCTCAGCTGAGAGCCATCACATGCCGGCGGTCGGGCGCCCAGCCGAGCGCACTGACATGCCGGCGGCCGAGCGCCCAGTTCTTCTTTACAGTACCGGCTGAGCGCCCAGCTGAGCGCCCTGACACGCCGGCGGCCGAGCGCTCAGCTGAGCGCCCTGACATGCCGGCGGCCGAGCGCTCAGCTGAGAGCCGTCATATGCCGGCGGCCGAGCGCCCAGTTCTTCTTTACAGTACCGGCCGAGCGCCCAGCTGAAGCGCCCTGACACGCCGGCAGCTGAGCGCTCAGCTGAGTGCCCTGGCATGCCGGCGGCTGAGCGCCCAGTTCTTCTTTACAGTACCGGCCGAGCGCCCTGACACGCCGGTGGCCGAGCGCTCAGCTGAGTGCCCTGACATGCCAGCGGCCGAGCGCCCAGCTGAGAGCCTTCACATGCCGGCGGTCGGGCGCCCAGCCGAGCGCCCTGACACGCCGGTGGCCGAGCGCTCAGCTGAGTGCCCTGACATGCCGGCGGCCGAGCGCCCAGCTGAGAGCAGTCACATGCCGGCGGTCAGGCGCCCAGCCGAGCGCCCTGACACGCCGGTGGCCGAGCGCTCAGCTGAGTGCCCTGACATGCCGGCGGCCGAGCGCCCAGCTGAGAGCAGTCACATGCCGGCGGTCGGGCGCCCAGCTGAGCGCCCTGACACGCCGGCGGCCGATCGCTCAGCTGAGTGCCCTGACACGCCGGCGGCCGAGCGCCCAGCTGAGCGCCCTGACACGCCGGCGGCCGAGCGATCAGCTGAGAGCTGTCACATGCCGGCGGTCGGACGCTCAGCCGAACGCTCGGCCACCGAGAAATGTTGCAGTAATGTCCGTGGTCCTGATGGAACATACAAAAACACGCAGCCTCAGTGCCCTCATGTGCAGCAATCACGGCAAGTCCCCATACGGTACATTGCATGGAGACTTGCTGCGATTGCTGTGGGATTTTTTTCCAATATAAGACATATCCCGAAAGTAAGACATAGTGGGACTTTTGGGGGTAAAAAGAATGTAAGACACTGTCTTACTTTCGGGGAAA
The DNA here is from genome assembly GCF_048569485.1 of Anomaloglossus baeobatrachus. Classification (NCBI taxonomy): domain Eukaryota; kingdom Metazoa; phylum Chordata; class Amphibia; order Anura; family Aromobatidae; genus Anomaloglossus; species Anomaloglossus baeobatrachus. The sequence goes on along the minus strand of NC_134357.1, from coordinate 194,277,182 downwards.
CACGGTAACAGCACAAGATGGGTATATGTGGCCATCTAGTGGAAGATAGGTGTAATATTACTCCTTAAATGCAATAGCTTATGCTGTAGAGGGAACAAATATATGCCGAACAATGGATTAGAACCAATGTTTAGTAACTTACAGTGATGTTGGTGTTAAATCAGGTCCCTGCCGCCCCAATTTATTATTTTTTGAGTGCATATTTTAATATTTGAATTATTAAATAATTGTTATTTTAGATGCACACTTTGTAGATTTGTTTGCAGACAATTTGCAACCAAATCTATATGTTCAGCAAGGAAAAACTGAGCGGCAAAAACCTACGTTCCCTTACAACTTTTTTTATGATTTTTTTTAATGTGTTTTTTGTCATTGCTTTCAATGGTGAAAGCGCAAAAAAAACGCAGAAATAATTGACATGCTACAGATTTTTTGTGCAACAAAATCTGCAAGGAAAAAATCCTTAATGTGTGCACATTTCATGATTCTCATGGACTTTGCTGGCATACACATAATACTTGGAAATTTGTGAAAATCTGCAAGAAAAAACCCCAGCGAAAAACACTGTGCACACAACCATAATTCTAGTTAACCTGTGCTTATAACTGCATCTCAAGCAATTTATATGCCATCTACTACAGAAAAACTGTCTATATAACTGAGTCTTTTTTTTGGTACATGTTATTTCTGTGAAGTGAAAAAAAATAAATTTGGTTTCTACTTACTTGGGACCTATTAACTAGATGCTACTAACTGATCGTAATGCTGCACAGCATATTGCTGTGATCAGCAGATCTGACTGAAGCCCAAAACATAATGCATACCCATCATTTTTTTTTTTTTTTGGTGCTAGGTACCACCTAATGTGCAGCAGATTGGTGGGTGCCCGGGTCCTGAGATAGATCGCTCAAAATGCAGATCTGAAGCGCACTTTTCTGCAGGTAGAAGCACTGCGCACAGAGCTGTGAACATGATTGATAGAAAGCCAATGACACTGTACACATAGCGATGTGGAGGTCATGGTAGATATCCCACTACCTGTGTAAAGAGTGGAAATAAACATTGTGTTACATCCTTAAAGGGGTTATCCGGCTTCTTTTGACTTTTTTTCATTATTACACTATTGGGCTACATTGGGGCAGGTAAGTAGATAGAGACCACTTACCTGCCCCGCTGTCAGCCCCTCTCCCCCGGCTCAGAGCGGTCATGTGACCCCTCCTGCCGCGATTTTGCTGCTTCCGGCCTTTGCACGTCTACATGGGCAGGGCCATGTTGACATGCAAATCTGGGACAGCATGTCGCCTCCCTGCTGGGCTGTACAGTGTTTGGAGTAAACGCCCCCGTTCCCTGCCCCCTCCCACACATTCCCCCGCACCCCGTACTCCACCCACAACCTCCCACACACGCCGTAGTCTCCCTCCTCCGCCTCCTGTGCCCAGCTACGTGCGCCCTGAATTGCAGCCGAGTCAGTGTCCAGTTCAATAAGGCAAGGAACACTTGTTGTCCGATACACTGCCAGCGCTGTGTCCCCAGCGCTTTATTATGTGGACTGCCTGACGCACTGGGAACTGTCCCCTCCCCCATTTCAACCACCCCCGCCCTCCCCCTGTCAGTGTTTGCCCCCCTCTGCAGTATAAGCTGCCTCTCATTCTCAGCCTGCAGTGCGTGCATCCACGGGGATGACGAGCGCTGCTTCACTGCCCGTGCAGTCTGTGTCCCGCTCCCTGCCAGCCCCGCAGCTGCCCGCACTGCAATGTCAGTGTCTGCCCGCAGTATCTGCAGCTTCTCACGCCGCGGGGCTGGCAGGGAGCGGGACACTGACGCTCTCCCGCTGTGACGCACAGAACGCTGTGTGTGACAGCGAGAGAGCGACGAAATGAAGCCAGCAGGAGCCGGCATCAGGCAGCTGCGGAAAGCTGTAACCAAGGTAAACATCGGGTAACCAAGGTGGTTACCCGATATTTACCTTAGTTACCAGCCTCCGCCGCTCTCGCTGCCAGCGACGGCTCCTGCTCTGTGCACATGTAGCTGCAGTACACATCGGGTTAATTAACCCGATGTGTACTGTAGCTAGGAGAGCAGGGAGCCAGCGCCCAGTGTGCGCGGCTCCCTGCTCTCTGCACATGTAGCTGCAGGTTAGATTAGATGACATAATTACCTGCAGTAACGATCTCCTGCCTCCTGACGTCACCGCGGTCACTGCCTTCTCTGCCCGTCTCGCGGGCGGCCCGAGACTGTCACTAGCAGTGACGTCACGGGCTCTCGCGATACTGCGTAGAACGCGGCGGGCATAGAAGTCAGTGACAGCGCTGACGTCAGGAGAGCAGGAGATCGTTACTGCAGGTAATGAACTCATCTAACCTCCTGACGGCAGCGCTCGGCATCCCCTGCAGTGACCTGGGCTGACCTATTGATGTTAGCTCAGGTCACTGCACGGCTCTCCCAGCCAATGGGGAACATTTTGTTCTTCATTGACTGGGAGTCTCATTGACTATGGTATGGATCGCCGTGCGACACCCTTATTGGATTACGCCGGACCCGGATTTGATTGTTCTTGTCAATAAATTGTTGAAAGAGGGAATGTGGGGAGTGTTTTTTCAAATAAAAATGTTTTGGTTGTCTATTTTTTATTTCTTACTGACTGGGTTGGTGATGTCGGGTATCTGATAGACGCCTGACCTCACCAACCCCAGGGCTTGATGCCAGGTGACATTACACATCTGGCATCAACCACATATATTACCCCGTTTGCCAACGCACCAGGGCGCGGGATGAGCTGGGGCAAAGCGCCAGGATTGGCACGTCCAATGGATGCGCCACTTCTGGGGCAGCTGTAGCCTGCTATTTTTAGGCTGGGGAGTGTCCAATAACGGTGGACCTCCCTAGTCTGAGAATAACAGACCACAGCTGTCCGCTTTACCTTGGCTGGTGATCCAATTTGGGGGGGACCCCACGTTTTTTGTTTTTAATTATTTATTTAATTTTAAATAACAGCGTGGGGTGCCCTCTGTTTTGGATTACCAGCCAAGGTGAAGCTGCCAGCTGTGGTCTGCAGCCGTCTGCTTTACCCTAGCTGGCTACAAAAGATAAGGGGGACCTCACGTCGTTTTTTTTTTTTATTATTAATTCTTTATTTATTGGCTAAATACAAGGCTAAGCACCCCTTAGTGCCACATGAAAGGCACTAAAGGTGGCTTTACACACTGCAACATCGCAAACGACATCGCTGTAACGTCACCGGTTTTGTGACGTTACAGCGACCTCCCCAGCGACATTGCAGTGTGTGAAACACATCAGCGACCTGGCCTCTGCTGTGAAGTTGTGATCGCTAGAAATCGTTCAGGACCATTCTTTGTTCCTTTTGTTTCCCGCTGTGCAGCAAAGTCTCAGTGTGTAAAGGGGACTTTACAGCGACCACGCGGCTCTGTCTGTGTAGCGTCATGATTAGCGGTCACCTGTGAAGGATTCACCGGTGACCGCTAATCCCCCGAGTGACTGAAGTTTCCCCCCCTCTCTCATACTCAACGATCCCCGATCCCCGGCTCTGCACGGCATTCACACTGCTCCAGCGGCTTTTCCTTTTTTGAAAAAGCCGGCCACTCATTAAACAATCTCGTATTCCCAGCTTTTCCCCGCCCACAGGCGCCTATGATTGGTTGCAGTGAGACACGCCCCCACGCTGAGTGACAGGTGTCTCACTGCACCCAATCACAGCAGCCGGTGGGCGTGTCTATACTGTGCAGTAAAATAAATAAATAAATAATTAAAAAATCCGGCGTGAGGTCCCCCCTATTTTAATACCAGCCAGATAAAGCCATAAGGCTGAAGGCTGGTATTCTCAGGATGGGTAGCCCCACGTTATGGGGAGCCCCCCAGCCTAACAATATCAGCCAGCGCCGCTCAGAATTGCCGCATACATTAGATGCGACAGTTCTGGGACTGTACCCGGCTCTTCCCGATTTGCCCTGTTGCATTGGCAAATCGGGGTAATAAGGACTTATTGGCAGCCCATAGCTGCCAATAAGTCCTAGATTAATCATGTCAGGCGTCTGACCGAGATACCTTCCATGATTAATCTGTAAATTACAGTTAAAAAAACACACACACCCGAAAAATCCTTTATTAGAAATAAAAAACACTAACAAATTCCCTCATTACCAATTTATTACCCACAACAAAGCCCTCCTTGTCCGGCGTAATCCACGTTCCTCCAGCGTCGCATCCAGCTCTGCTGCATGCAGGTGACAGGAGCTGCATAATACACAGCCGCTCCAGTCACCTCCACGCAGCTAATGAAGACAGCATGGCGTATATATCTACTATAGACTCACATTGGGTGCTATATATAGTCAGCCTTACACAGTATTCATTTATCTATAAGGGGTGAGGAACATCTCTTTCTGTTACCATTGTGGATGGGAGCTGATTGCTGTGTCACAGATGAGAGAAGCTGGATCTCTGCTCTGTCACATGCTGAGAGGTCAGGTGCTGGGCAGAATACTGACAGCCATTGAATGTGCAGAGGGAGGGCAGGGGGCGTTCCTGTACACTGAGGCCGGGCAGGGGGCGTTCCTGTACACTGAGGCCGGGCAGGTTGTGGGGCTGGACACTGAGGCCGGGCAGGGGGCGTTCCTGTACACTGAGGCCGGGCAGGGGGCGTTCCTGTACACTGAGGCTGGGCGGTGACAGCTCTGACTGAGGTTTGTCAACCAAGAATACAGGAAATTGTCATGTTTGTTGGAGCTAAATGTAAACAAGAGCTGCAGGGAATAAAGTGTGAATTCAAGAGAAACAAAAGTTAGAAAACAGAAAATAACAATGTAGGGGTGATTTATATGACAATACAGCACAGATTAGCTTACAATTTGTTTTGGAGTGTATGTCGGATAACTCCTTTAACAAGGAGACCAGAGGATGAACAAACATTAAAAATGAATTAATAGGAAACACATTTCAGAATTTTAAAGTTTTTTTTTATTCTTCCATAAGGATTTTGTTTAAAGCACAATCTGCTCCAAAAGTCACGTGAAAAACCTGCATGTGTAAATATTCTTATTGGAATCATGTGTGAAATTGGTTATAGTAAATAGTCCTGAACACCAAGACAGTTTTGCAAACCCTCCTACAGAAATAAATGGAACAAAGGATTTTAGGATTTATGTAATCAACAGGAGAAAACCATTTTCTTCCAAAAATCAGCTTGATTAATTAATGCACCAGAATAGAGATTCCTGTTAGATGACAATGTACGGTAAGTAAAATTAGGTAGAGTCCAGAGGACTACTAAGCCTCAAGACGTTATTCTGTTATGTGAATTCCACTTGATGTAAAGAGAGCCATGAGCTTGGTTGAGAACACTCTGGGCATAGAAGTGAGCACAAAAGAGGGACAACAAACTGTAAGGCTAGAAGTTAGCACAAAAGAGGGACAACAAATTGTAAGGCTATGTGCCCACGCTGCGGAAAATGCGCGGAATTTGCCATGGATTTTTTGTGGAAATTCCGCGGATTTTTCAAAAATCTGCAGCACAGCTACTCCCCAGCCATTCCTATGGCATTTGGGAACCGCTGTGCCCACGCTGCGGATTTTTCCGCAGCGGAAATAATGCGGATTTCCCTGCGGAAAAATCAGCAGCATGTCAATTATTCCTGCGGATTTCTCAGCAGGGTCCCATATACTTACCTGCCTCACCGGAGTCACTTTCTCCGTCCGGTGTACAGGAGCACGGTGGATCCAGGTACAGGAAGGAAGAGGTGGGCGGGCCCTGCACGAGCTCCGGTCATGTGACAGCCGGAGCTAGTTCAGGCCCGCCCACCTTCTCCTGCAGACGCTGACAGAGTGACCCGGACGCCGGAAAGCGAGGTGCTGCGTGATGGAGGTAAGTATGAACTGCACTTGTTCTGCATTGAGGATGCAGTGCCAAAGCCATGGTACTGTATCCTCAATGCAGAATGCCCGCACCATATCCGCAGGACATTCCGCAGCATGGAAACAGATAAAAGTTGTGGTGCGGTTTCCTGGGAGCTCCTGCGGAATGTCCTGCGGATATATCCGCAGGACACTGTCCCCGTGGTCACATAGCCTAAAGGAGTGTTACCAGACTGAAAATGGAATCCAACATTACTGACACAGGATGGTGGAAGACATCAGGTATAACAGAATGAGTGTAGTTCTTCTGGACCACTGCAGGATCCACTGTTGGAGACAAATAACTTAGGTACCAAGCCCTCTACATGAGGTATCAGCTCCGTGAAATAGAAATGGATAATTTATGGTCAGGGTGCTCCCATTCCATTTGGGTAAACACCTTCGAAGGTCAGTGGTTATGGAAACCAGCAGGATGACACTGGATGACAGTTTCCACTATAGAAATGAATCCTGATCCTTGATAAAAACTGTGTCTCCGGACTGCATATCTTCATTCAGATCAGATGAAGCAACCTGATCCTAAGTAGAAAGGATCTCAACAGTGGCCATCTTAACAGGAGACATCTAATCAAAAAGGGGACTGGTCCAAAAGAATTCCAAGTCTCTTCTATGAATGACCTCACTATTCCATAGTGCGGCCATCAGGTCTAGGTACAAATGATTCAAGGCAGCAGTCATTGGCTGTGAGATAGCACCAGGTTTGGGTGCAAGTAGTTTTAGTAGGCTGCAAAAGATTTGTTTTTTCAAGTAACAGAGGCAAAATGGTAAAGAATTAAAAGATAAACGAGAGTTTAACGATAGCACAATAAAGAGGACCTCTGAGGTTCAACCCTTGTGGGGATATATCACAAATAGCCAAGAGGAGAAATAGGGGAAAGCACTCAAGGCTGTCCTTCGAGACATTGGTGCTTTCTGCATCAGAGTATATGGAGAGCACTTCCCCATAAGGCTATGTACACATGGGAAGGGTTTTTTTTTTTGTTAAAAAGCATCCACTAAGAACACCTGAAAAAAAAAATTGCTTAAAGACTCCTGAAAGACTCTTCCTATTCATTTTAATGTGAAGCCACTTTTTTTTTTTTTTTAGGTTTAGTATTTTTCTTTCCTGCTCACTTTTTAAAAAAAACATTTGGGACTTCCTGTTCCGGTCCTGGCTGAGGAGGCAGCATAGAGGAGAAGCTCCCGACACCCCTCTGAGAAACCGACGATAAACAGCATACCCGGGCAAGTGAGCGAGCAGAGAGCAGCACGTCTGGTAGCAGGAAGCACACAGCTATGGAGCGGTACTTACTGAGGAGTGCTGGTGGTGGTGAGGGGACCTGCAGGAATGGAGATTCTGACTGCCGGCGGGGAGAAGAGGAGACTGTCATGGCACCAACAAGCCTGATGGAGGAGGAGCCAGAGTCCCCAGTGCAAGATGTGGTAATGGAAGCCAGGAGAGGGAGAAGTGAAGGAGATGAGAGCGGGGGGGTCGGGGGAGGATGGAGCAGGAGAGAAATCGCTGCAGGGGATTGCAGAGGGAGAAACACAATGGATAGAGGAAGGGGACATGGAGGAACAAGAAAGAGAGGAGGAGTGCAGCAAGCAAAGAGGGCTCAGAGACGCAGGAGACCGGACTGATCACTTAGACACGCAGTATAAGGTGTCTAATCTTGATCAACGTCAGCAAAAGCTGCATGTCAGAAACAGTAACACTCCTTCTAAAGCAAACAAGAAACTGCCGGCCACACCATTATCTAAATACTGTAAACAAATGGGGTAGGGTGGAAAATCCCCAGCACAGAATAAGAGAACTAAGAAACCAGCACCACCTGCAGGCCAAGACAAGCATGCACAAGAGCTCAATGTTGATTATAAAAAATTGGCTGCCGAAGTGACATCACATCTGTCAAAAGAGATTAAAGTGGCCATTGAAACAGCCATACAAACATCCCTAGCAGCTATGCAAAAGCAGATTAGTGGACATGCATCTAGACTGGCAGAAACAGAGCAGAGAATATCTGACTCAGAGGAGAAAATAATGGCTATGCAAGAGCAAATAGCAGCTCTAGTGAAATCTAACGATTATTTGAGAGATAAAGCGGAAGACTTAGAGAACCGATCGAGGCGAAATAATTTGCGCATTGTGGGGCTGCCAGAATCGGTATCTTTGGGACAGCTGGATAACATATGTGAACACGAGTTACCTCAGGCCCTGGGCATTAAGGCTAAATTCAGAGTGGAAAGAGCGCACAGAGTGGGACCACTAAGACAAGAAGCGAATAGGGGAGAGGATCCAAACCCGAACAAGAAAGCCCCGCTGAGGGCTAGACAAGTGATAGTCAAATATCTTGATTATAAACATAAAGAGGAAATACTGAGGGCCTTTAGAGACAGACAGCGACCATTGCATTACCAAGGCAACAGACTGCTAATTTTCGGCGATTATTCAGCAGAAGTCTCCAGAAAGAGAAAAGAATTCAGCAAAGTATGTTCATTCCTGTATAACAAAAAAGTCAAGTGCCAACTGCTATACCCTGCCACACTGAAAGTCAGAAATAGTAATGGCTCGTTTGCATATTACAAAGACTTTAAAGAAGCAGAGCGTACTCTCATGGCAGAGCAGGATAAGAATCAGGCTGATGGACAAAAAAGAGGAAACAATGGAGAAGGGACCAGCAGAGGAGGATCTCCAAGAGGCCCAGGGAAAGACTCGAGAAGCTTTGAGGAGCAATCGCGGGTGGAGAGTAGAGAGGAAAGGAGATTGAGCCCAAAACAACAAAATAATCCTCGCTCGGAACACAGAGACTAACTGTTGGAAATGGTCCATGACAACTGAACTGAACTAGATATTGCTGGTCCTGTTCTCGCACTCTCTTGCTCTCTTGATTTCACTCTCTCATGTCCAGTTTTGCTTTCACGCTTGCTATCAGTTCCACTTTCAGTCTTACTCCTAACGTTCAGTCTCACACTCTCACACTCACCCTCAGTCCCACACTTTTTTTTTTCCCTCCCTCACATATTCAGTCTCATTTTCAGTTTCATGCTTACTTCCAGTTTCACACTCACTCTCCTACTCAGTTTCATTTTCAGTCTCACGCTCACTTTCAGTACCTCACGCGCTCTGTCTCACTTTTTCTTTCGCATATTCAGTCTCACGCTTACTTTCAGTTCCACTTCCAGATTCACTTTCATTCTTACTTTCACTCGCCTTTGTCCAGGAACGACTTCCAGGCGTAAATGAAGTGGATTTGTCTGCTCTGAGTGCTGGGACGACCACCAGAAAATAGAGCTAAGTTGGACTTGAAGTCCTTATAGAGTTTTTGTCATACTGTACTATTTTTGACATTATTTAAGGCTCGTTCATGTGACTCATGTGAATCCGGGGCTAGAACTATACTCTAAGGGGGGTGACTAGGGAGCTCAACAGTTTGGCTAGGAAAAGGGGAAGTCATCAGCATGGCGAAAAGAGCCAAAGATTTCCCAGAAGGGAAAACGTGTTCTACAGTTAATTGTTTATTGTTATATTTGTTATACCTACAAGGTGGGGAAAAGATATATCAAGCCTGGGGGGCAAATTCTATACCTGGTAATAATTGTCTCGTCTCTTGTGAGTTCAGGGCCCACAGGGGAGGAAGTAGTAAGAGCAAAATACAAAGGCAAATATGGTACAAATAACTACATGGAATGTGAAAGGCTTGAGATCTCCTAACAAACGAGCAATGATACTAAGACATCTGAAAAGACTAAAAACAGATATTGCATTATTACAGGAAACGCATTTGAGGAAGGAGGACTTTTTTCGCATGAAGAAATACTGGGTGGGTACTGTATATGGGGCAGAGGCACAAGGTAGGAAAGCGGGGACAATGATTCTAATACATAGACAGCTCAACCATGAAGTAGTGACACACGAGGCAGACGATCAGGGACGGTGGCAACATTTAACAATCATTAGTCCAGCGGGTAAATTAAGTATCTACAATGTTTACGGTCCAAACTCCCAACAGAGCATATTTCATGATGGCATAAAGGCCAACATACTAGCAGATGGGGAGACCAACATCATAGTAGGAGGTGATTTTAACACAGTTCCAGACTCAGCTGAAGACAGGAGGAGGGGGAAGGAGAGGACAGAGGATGTGGACAGAAGGCCGGACCATAGGGATGTGACATTAGAAGACGTGGGTTTGAAGGACATCTGGAGATTAGCTCACCCGCATGATAGAGAATATACACACTTCTCGCATCCTCATGATAGCTGGTCGCGTATTGATCAATTTTGGATTTCTCAAAGCCTAGTTTATGGGGCACAAGAATGTGTGATAGAAAACATGGTGATATCTGATCATAGTCCGTTGAGATTGGGTATCAGAGAGCAGTTCAAGAGAGGTACAGATATCATATGGAGATTTCCATCGTTTCTTCTCAGACGAGATAATTTTCACAGGGTATTACGAGAGTGGTGGGGAGAATTCACAGAGGAAAACAAGGAACACAAAGGGAACCCAGTGCTATACTGGGAAACGGCAAAAGCGGTCTTGAGGGGTCGCCTGATTGGATATGCAGCCATGATCAAAAGGAAAACCAATGAGAATTATAATGCCCAGAGTGAAGCAGTGCGGGTAGCATACACAAAGTTTTTGGCTAATAGATCTCCCACGACGAAAGACAGATGGTTGGAGGCAAAAAGGGGGTTTGACGAATGGGCAAAAAAAAAGGAACAATTATTTTGGTCGCACAGGGAAGCAGAGCTACATAGATTTGGCAACAAGGCGGGGAGGATGCTGGCAAATTTGGCAAGGGGTAGCAGGAAAATGACAGTGATTTCCAAACTAAAAAGAAAGGGGGGGGGGGGTGACCACAGATCCTAAGGAAATTAATAAATTGCTGGGACATTTTTATAGAAAATTATATGGGCCAGGAAACAACGACATGACTGACGAGGCAGAGTGGTTAAGACAAGCGCACTTGCCTAGCGTAACAGAGGAAGATCTGAGTGACCTAAATGCAGATATCACAGTTGAGGAGGTGACTAGAACAATCGGGGAGCTTAACACCAACAAGGCACCAGGCCCCGACGGTTTTAACAGCGAGTTTTATAAGGCTATGAGGGATCTGATCTCGCCAGATTTAACTGCGGTATTTAATGCATTTTTGGAAGGAGAGGAAATTCCTAAAAATTCAAACGTAGCATATATCAAATTACTCCCTAAGGGAACTAAAGACCTGGATGATCCCTCTAGTTATAGACCCATATCACTTATAAACCAGGATTTAAAAATAATATCTAAGATTATGGCTAATAGATTGGCCATGATTCTTCCAAGGATCATTACAGAGCATCAGGTAGGGTTTATTAAAGGGAGAAACGCTGTCACTAATATCCGGAAGACAATACTAGTGGTGGATGCGGTGAGATTGGAACAGACAGAGAGGGGGGCAAGACCCGCTCTAGTTACACTTGACGCAGAAAAAGCGTTTGACAATGTAAATTGGAGCTGGCTGGACAAAGTACTAGAGGCCACAGGGATTGTAGGCAAAATGAGGCTTTACATTAGGAATCTTTACGCTAACTCGGGAGCTAGGGTACACACTCCAGGTTTTTTATCAGACGTGTTCCCTTTGATGAAGGGAACAAGACAAGGCTGCCCGCTATCTCCCCTTTTATTCGACTTGGCCATTGAACCATTGTCAAGAATACTGCAGGGCCCGAATAGTTTTAAAGGGATTAAGGTAAGGGGAACTGAAATAAAGACAGCACTTTTTGCCGATGATGTCATACTATATATGGGGGACCCTAACGTGGATCTGCCACAGACTCTAGCCCTAATTGAAAAATTTGGATTAGTCTCAGGATTCAAATTGAATAAAAAAAAGTGTGAGATCCTGTTCCTAAAAGGGGGGAATGTAAGAGATGGTTGTATATGTGGCATTCCTATAGCACAGACATCACTTAAATATCTGGGAATTCATATAGGAAGAACGGTGGAATCAATTTACGAGATGAATTATGGCCCACTAATTAGGAAAATTATAGCACAACTAAAGGGATGGAAGGGTCTGCCTCTACCACTACTGGCAAGGTGCCACCTGATAAAAATGATGAGCTTTCCTAGACTGTTGTACCCATTCCAGACGATCCCGATATTGCTAAAAATGAGGGACGTAAATAGGCTCAACTCAGCGTATGCGGATTTTATATGGCGGGGAAGGAAACCTAGAATAAAGTTACGAACATTGATGAAGTCAACGGAGGAAGGAGGTCTTAGTTTCCCGGATGTTCGGGGTTATAACCTGGTGTGTATAATGAGACATGTGTTTGATTGGTTGAGAGGAACGAGCAGGCACTCAGACTATGGCATGGAAGCCAAGTATGCATCACCGTGGGATTTGGCGTCCATTTTACACTCCCCATTGTCCAGGGCGGATGGGCATATAAGGAACTCAATCTTATTCAAAGACACTATGCTAACATGGAAACTGGTAAGAAAGAAATTGGGACTGTCATGGAAAGTATCTAAGTACTTAAATCCCTGGGCATCTCCGAACTTTCCCATGGGACGGGAAAATAAGCTATTTACTAGATGGAAAGAGAAGGGCGTCGAGAGAATGAAGGATGTCATGAATGTGGAGGAGAGAAGGTGGCTGACAGGACGGGAAGTGCTTGACAAGTATGAACTTAATAGCTCACATATCATCCAGTATGAACAACTGAAGCATGGAGTATTTGTAGATTTGGGGGAGCTTGGAAAGGAATTGAATAAGAGTTTGATTGATGAGCTTATGGAAAGTGATGTAGCAAGTGTAAATGTTTCCAAAATTTACCGAACATTTCGGGGAATGCTTATATCTGGGGAGGATAGCCGTACTCTAACAGCGTGGGGGAAACAATTGAAAGGGCAGGAAGTTGTAGGGGATATATTGAAGGGATGGGTACAGATGCGGAAACATGATACCAATGAGAGATGGAGAGACACCCAATTTAGAATTTTACACAGGGCTATTATGGGCTTCAACATTCCAGGAAGAGATATGCGGTGTCCTAAATGTCAAAGAGAAAAAACAGATATGCTACATGGACTATGGGAGTGTACGGAAATTCACAGGTTCTGGAATCAAGTTAGATTATTTGTCCAGGCAACATGGGGAATTTCTGGAAATCTAGAGCTAATGGTGTGGATTTTCCATTCCTTTGAGGGAGGAGTAAGAGGGGGATCGGACATGCCGGGAAAGAAGAAATATACAATAGTACATGACATAGCCATGATAGTCAAACGGTCCATATTAAAGCATTGGATACAAAGGGAGGGACCATCCATAAAAGAGGTCATCGGTGAACTACATAATTTATTGAGGCTGGAGAAAGTGGAAGCGGAAAGGGACAAAGATAGGTTGACACCCAAGTTCTTTGGGAAATGGAGAAATTTCATTGAAAGTCAATTTACTCAGGGAGAAATAAATAATCTGATGACACCTTTTATACAATCGGAATGGTACCTTCTAATGATAGCCAGGACAAACTGGGTAAATTGAAAATCACGGAGGTGTGGGTTCCGGAGGAAAGGGAGACGAGACGCTAAGGTAGCAACAAGACGTGCCAGAAAATTTGGAAGTATTCGGGGTTGGCTTAGGGGCTTAATGATTCTAATTGACTTGTATCGCGTCTGTTATTTCTTAGTACTTTTGCCTTGGTTTAATAGAGACCATATCAATCAGATAAACAGTTTAAAATATCAAGTTGGGGCATTGCACCCTATTATGTCACATATTGTCAGACAAATGTTTTTCCTTGTGTAACCTTGAATATCTTGTTATGTTTATAAAAAATTGGAAAATCAATAAAAAGTTTTTGAAAAAAAAAAAAAAACATTTGGTAAATGAAAAGGAAAGATCAAGTCACATGTTTGTACCATCTCCTGATGGAATCTGCTCCAACCCAAACACTGTCAAATCAAAATGTTGCAAACAAAAAAAAACAAAACAAAAAACACTTCAGTAAATGAATCCCTCCTCCGAAAATCTACATAAAGAAACATTTCTGGAATCATTTTTTTTTTTTGTAAATTCTTTATTTAAGATGTTTCTTAATATTACAGAAATGAAATTGCAACAACAAATAAGCATAAACATGTATTTTTCAGATGAAAGGAAAGCGAAAAGGAAAGGAAAGAGGGAGAGATGGGGACGTGAGGTTGGTATAAAGTAAAGAGAGGACAAGGGGTTGGGAATGTAGAGGGGGTAGGGAACGGGGAAAAAGGTGAGATTCCCACCTATTTCTAAGAAGGTGTCTGGTTACTAGGATTTATATATATGAAAGTATGAAAAGGCTTTGTTTTCAGAGGTGTGTATGAGCAATGTGTTTGTTTTGCTTAACTGTCTATTCGGTTTCTGAGCTAATGTGTTATCTTTGGATGAGAAAATTTGTCAAGAGATTTTAGTTAGCTTTTGGTATCTGTCCCATTTGTCCCAAGATTCTAAAAGCTTTGCATTTTTCCTAGTGTAATGCAATCGGGCTTTTTCATGTATGCTTATAAGATTTGATTCATTGAACCACTCGGTTAGACTCGGTGCATCACCTTCTTTCCAGTGTCTGGCTATTAGAAGTTTTGCTGCATTTATGAGATGAGGTATTATTGAGAGTTTGTTTAGGTGTTCCTTTTGTGGATCTAGATTGAGGATAATAAAGTTTGGGTTGAAAGGGAGTTTGGTCTTGAGAGCATTTTCTATGTGAATTTTAATGGAATCCCAATATTTTGCTATTTTTGGGCAATGATACCAAATGTGTGAAGGGGTGCCAGTCATTTGATTACATCTCCAGCAGTGTGGTGACAAGGAGTCATTTTTTACTTGAAAAACTTGTCTTTTTGACTGTCAAAAAATACAGTCTGCACAGAGCACTATAGCCTTACTGACAGAAGGCTAAGAAGATGTCAACAAGTCGTCTAATTTAACTACTGTCACAAAAGGCTGTGGGGACCATAAGAGATTGGAAGTGGGGAACCGAGGACTAAAAAGAAGACAAAGTAATGGTGGATAATAAAAGTAAGAAACAAGGAAGTCGGGAAAAATTGGAAAATAGAGACTGCATGACCAACTATTGATGAAAACATAGCAGTTAGTGAAACCTAAATATTTTTTTTAGTCTGGTTTCTTGTTTATGTGTTTTTATAAATATGCAACTTAAAGTAATGCAGCTTTTAAAATCAAATGAATTTAGTTACTCTGCTTACCTCACCTAACAGGGTCTTCTCAATTCTGCCTTTTACTAGCCGTGCAAAGTCTGAGTCATCATCTCTGTCCAGATGGGCAGTAATGATTGGAGTACTGAAGTGATAAAAAAAAAAAAGAATTGTTTCATGCACCTGTCAATATCATCATCATCCATTATATTGGAGATGTGTCACCACCATGACAATGCATCTGTTATAATGATGCCAGCCAGTGATCAGCTGATTCATGAGAGTCCAGCTGCACAAACTCCAAATAACCAAACAAACACCAATGAGGAAGTTGGAGACATTCATACATTTCCACTGTAATGGATGATTCAGAAAATGTAGAATTACATGGTGGCCATTCTACTGATATTACAGTGCCTTGCGAAAGTATTCGGCTCCCTTTAATTTTTCAACCTTTTCCCACATTTCAGACCAAACAAAGATAAAAATGTTGATGTTATGGTGAAGACATCACTGTGAAGTTGAACAAAATTTATGGCTTAAACTTTTTAAAAAACAAAACAAAACTGAAAATTGGGGCGTGCAATATTATTCGTCCCCTTTAAGTTAACAGTTTGTAGCGCCACCTTATCCTGCGATTACAGCTGTAAGTCGCTTGGGGTATGTGTATCAGTTTTGCACATCGAGACACTGAAATTCTTGCCCATTCTAAAGGGTACTTTACACGCTGCGACATCGCTAGCGATCTTATTAGCGATGTAACATGCCAGATCGCACATACGATTTACCGAGATCGCACATGTGACCGGCGCTACACAAAATGACCTATGTGCGATCTCTGCAAATCTCATCTGTGATCTGACGTGTCATATCGCTAATGAGCTCGCTAGCGATGTCGCAGCGTGTAAAGCACCCTTTACTCTGCAAATAGCTGGAGCTGAGTGAGGTTGGATGGAGGGCGTTTGTGAACAGCAGTTTTCAGCTCTTTCCACAGATTCTCGATTGGATTCAGGTCTGGACTCTGACTTGGCCATTCTAACACCTGGATACGTTTAATTTGTGAACCCTTCCATTGTAGATTTTGCTTTATGTTTGGGATCATTGTCTTGTTGGAAGACAAATCTCCATCCCAGTCTCCGGTCTTTTGCAGACTCCAACAGTTTTTCTTCAAGAATGGTCCTGTATTTGGCTCCATCCATCTTCCCATCAATTTTAACCATCTTCCCTGTCTCTACTGAAGAAAAGCACCATGTTTGACAGTGGGGATGGTGTGTTCAGGGTGATGAGCTGTGTTGCTTTTATGTCAAACATATTGTTTGGCATTGTGCCCAAATAGTTAGATTTGGTTTCATCTGACCAGAGCTCCTTCTTCCACATGTTTGGTGTGTCTCCCAGGTGGCTTGTGGCAAACTTTAAACACTTTTTATGGATATCTTTGAGAAATGGCTTTCTCCTTGCCACTCTTCCAGAAAGGCTAGATTTGTTCAGTGTACTGACATGTGTGCCTGCATGTTACGAGTGGAATCACATTCCACCCGCAACATTTAACCCTTTACATCTCACTGTCAAAGTCTGGCAGCGAGATGTATAAGCGTGCGGCCATTACTTTTACTTACTGCCGCCCCCACCGGAAGTCACGTGCGTAATCACGTGACTTTCGGTGGTTGCCATGATAGCACAGGGTCATGGGATGACGTCTGTAGCTAACATGAGTCACTTTCTCTCAGTGCCGGCATAGTGCCAGCACGGAGAGTAAAGCAGTGTATCTGCAGTTCTCAGCTCTGTAGCAGAGATCTACAGATAGGGCAGAGCGATCGGATTGCTGATCCATGTAGCCCCCTAGGGGGACTAGTAAAATAAAAAAAAAAAAAAAGTAAAAAAAAAGTTTTAAAAAATAAAATAAAAAACCTAAAAGTTCAAATCACCCCCTTTTCCCCCATTGAAAATTAATGGGTTAAAAAAAAAAATTATACACATTTGGTATTGCCGCGTTCAGAAACGCCTGATCTAATAAACTGTAAAATCAATTAATCTGATCAGTAAACGGCATAGCAGCAAAAAAATTCCAAACACCAAAACTACGTTTTTGGTCGCCGCAAGTTTTGCGCAAAATGCAATAACAGGTGATCAAAACGTAGAATCTGCGCAAAAATGGTACCATTAGAAACGTCATCTCGAGACACAAAAAAAAGGCCATCACTGAGCCATAGATCCCGAAAAATGAGAATGCTACGGGTTTCGGAAAATGGCGCAAAACGTGCGCCACTTTTATTGGACAAACTTGTGATTTTTTTTTAACCCCTAAGATACAAGTAAACCTATACATGTTTGGTGTCTACAAACTCGCACCGACCTCAGGCATCACAATGACACATCAGCTTTACCATATAGTGAACACTGTGAATAAAATATTCCAAAAAATTTTGTGCGATCACTTTTTTTTTTTTTGCAGTTTTTCTACACTTGGAATTTTTTTGCTGTTTTCCAGTACACTATATGGTAAAAAATATGGTTTCATTTAAAAGTACAACTCGTCCCGCAAAAAACAAGCCCTCATATGGCAAGATTGACGCAAAAATAAAAAAGTTACGGGTCTCGGAAGAAAGGGAGCAAAAATAAAAAATTAACAAAATGCAAAAACGGAAAATGCCCTGGGGCTGAAGGGGTTAAACTTCTCCACAGTATCAGTAACAGTATCCCAGACCTGCCTGTTGTTTTCTTTGGTCTTCATGATGCTATCTGCGCTTTAAACAGAACACAGACTATCACAGAGCAGGTGCATTTATACGGAGACTTGATTGCACACAGGTGGCTTAGGCTAGGTTCACATTTCCGTTGTTTTGCATAAGTCACATGCGTTGCTTGACGCTTGTGACTGATGGCTTGTACAACGGGTGACAAGAATTGGAATTCATTGTCATGAGAAAGCGGATTCCATTTTAAAACGAGTGATCGTTCACAATAGCCGGCCGCCGGCTTTTGAGAGCGATCAGATGATCTCCCGGCGGCCGGCTATTGTGAACGATCAGCTGATCGCTCTCATTAGCCGGCCGCCGGGAGATCAGCTGATCGCTCACAGAAGCCGGCTGCCGGGTGATCAGCTGATCGCTCACAGAAGGCAGCTGATCGCTCACAGAAGACAACTGCCGGGCGATCAGCTGATCGTTCGGCCGCCGAGAGAGAGCATGCGCAGCGAAATCAAAAGGATTCCGCTGCTCAAAAAACGCTACATGCTGTGTCCCTGCCGCCCGACGGTCAGTCGTTCCACGACTGATCAGTCGAGCAGCGGATGCAATGCAAGGGCATCAGTCACAATCCGCCGCTCATACAAGTCTATGGGAAACAACGGAATCCACCAAACGGATTGCGTTGTTTATCAGAGCGGCGGATTGTGACTCATCAAACAATGGAAATGTGGACCTAGCCTTATATTTATCATCAGTCATTTAGGACAACATTGGATAATTCAGAGATCCTCAATGAACTTGAGTGAATTTGCTGCACTAAAAGTAGAGGACGAATAATATTGCACACCCCACTTTTCAGTTTTTTGTTTTTGTTTTAAAGTTTAAAATAAGCAATAAATTTCGTTCATCTTCACAATTGTGTCCCACTTGTTGATTCTTCACCATAACATTAAATTTTTTATCTTTATGTTTGAAGCCTGAAATGTGGGAAAAGGTTGAAAAATTCAAGGGGAGCGAATACTTTCGCAAGGAACTGTATGCGCTTCACAACTGGCTCATGGATCCTGAGAGGCGATCAATGGCAAGCATAAGAAATGGGATCGTAGTGATCCAGCTTCCTTTCACTCATGGCAAACATCACACAAACATAATTTGGTTATCACAAGCCTGGTAATGTTTTTTGTTAAAAGCCTGTATTTAGTGCTAAAAAATATTTTTGGAATTAGTTGAAATACAAAATGTTTGTTCCCATTAACATTCAACTTTGATGTGGTCTGTGGTCCTAATCAGCTGAGAGCCTCACAGGAAAAGACAAAG
Source organism: Anomaloglossus baeobatrachus (assembly GCF_048569485.1). Lineage (NCBI taxonomy): Eukaryota > Metazoa > Chordata > Amphibia > Anura > Aromobatidae > Anomaloglossus > Anomaloglossus baeobatrachus. The sequence continues at coordinate 194,258,089 of NC_134357.1, read as the reverse complement.
AGTCACAGACACCCCATCAGAGCATCACAATGGGCTGACTTAAGCGGGCTTTACACGCTACGACATCGCTAATGCGGAGTCGTTGGGGTCACGGAATTCGTGACGCACATCCGGCCGCATTAGCGATGCCGTTGCGTGTGACATCGATAAGCGATTTTGCATCGTTGCAAAACAGTGCAAAATCGCTAATCGGCGACACGGGGGTCCATTCCCAATTATCGTTACTTCAGCAGTAACGAGTTTGTTCGTCGTTCCTGCGGCAGCACACATCGCTGCGTGTGACGCCGCAGGAGCGAGGAAGCTCTCCCTACCTGCCTCCCGGCCGCTATGCGGAAGGAAGGAGGTGGGCGGGATGTTACGTCCCGCTCATCTCCGCCCCTCCGCTGCGATTGGGCGGCGGTTCAGTGACGTTTCAGTGACATCGCTGTGACGCCGCACGGACCGCCCCCTTAGAAAGGAGGCGGTTCGCCGGTCACAGCGACGTCGCCGGACAGGTAAGTATGTGTGACGGCTCTGGGCGATGTTGTGCGGCACGGGCAGCGATATGCCCGTGTCGCGCAACAGATGGGGGCGGGTACCCACACTAGCGATATCGGGACCGATATCGCAGTGTGTAAAGTAGCCTTTAGGAATTGTCAGCTCACTCTGCGATCAGCAATATAAAGGCTATAGAAGGCAAATGGTGCAATTTTTTTTAATGCAACCCAGTTGCAAAAATTATTTTTCGCCAAAGTACATGCATTTAAGAAAATAAGATTGTCCCCAAAAGTGGACAACCATTTTAATGTTACAATAATTACCATGGTATAATAACCACTACATTGTAATAGAAAGGACTGTGGAAAGAGAAGCGCAATAGGGTCTTACCCCGGTAGAATGGGGGGGTATCCAAGGGGGTAGTGGTACTCACCTATAGGGGTTGTGACAGTCACAACGCCTATATCAGCATGTATGTAACTCCACAGTCACGGCAGCGGTCCCCGGGTTTGGCAGATAACAGAGTAATAGAATCGGGTATCCAAGCCACGCCAATGACTAGTCGGTCATGGGATTAGGAGATTAATGTTGCTTTAATGATGCATAGGTCAATGCGTTTCGGAAGACACAGCTGTGTCTTCTGAAACGCATTGACCTATGCATCATTAAAGCAACATTAATCTCCTAATCCCATGACCGACTAGTCATTGACGCGGCTTGGATACCCGATTCTATTACTCTCTGTTAACCACTACATTGTAGCGCAGCTTGCCACAAGTCTCTAGAATTTCTAGGACTCTGCTCATATTCATCACCTACCTGATGTTCTTTGAAGCATTAATGATTTCCTTGATACGAGGCACACCTAAAGTGATATTCATGGAGGCGACACCAGCAAAATGGAACGTCTTCAGAGTCATCTGTGTGCCTGGTTCCCCAATACTCTGGGCACACAGGGCTCCTACTGCGGACCCCGGCTCCATCTGAGCTCTGAGGAATGTGTCAAAATAAAAAATAAATAAATAAAAAAAGCAGAAAATAAAAACAAAAAATAACTTATCAAAACATTTTACTCCTCTAGAACAGAGATTCTTAAAACTTTTTCTACTGGGGCCCCATCATTCATACAAAGATAATACCCACGCCTGAAAGGACACACCAAGATATTGTTTAGGCCTCACTAAGCTTCTACAATGCGGTTATATGCACCATTGGAAATACAAGAAAATATAAATTCATCGCATATATGAATTACAGGGCACTTTTGAATGTCTACAATACAAGATAAACAAGAAGCATTACTTTCTTGTGGAATTTAGCATTTAATTTCTGTTCCCAATTGGATTTGCACCTATAACAGTAACTCCAACATATCAGTATGTATATCTATCTCCAAAGGCTGGTGACTTTCTATGGAAGAAAAACCAAAAAGACCATGTATTTTATACCTCATATACTTATCACGACAGGTCTCCAAAAATTTTTCCAGCTGAGTTGGTGTAATCCTGTCCAGTTGGTACAAAACACGTGGCTGTAAATCGAGAAAAACAATGAGGGGTTATTCGGTATTTTTATTGCAATAAAACAATTTTTCTACTGCCTGTCTGTTAAACTGAGGACTCAGAAGTAACACAATCATGACCTGGACAATGACTGATAAGGCTACTTTCACACATCCGGTTTTTGCTCTGCGGCACAATACGGCGCTCTGCAGAAAAACCGCAACCGTTTTTTTTTGCCGCCGGTTGCGTTTTTTTTGCATAGACTTACATTAGTGCCGTATTGTGCCGCATGGGCTTGCGTTCGGTCCGGTTTTTGCCGCATGCGGCAGATTTAGCCGATGCCGTGGCCGGATGGAACGTTGCCTGCAACGTTTTTTGCTCCGGCAAAAAAAACGCATCGCGCCGCATCCGGCCGCTGCGGCGCATTTTTCAATGCATGCCTATGGACGCTGGATGCGGCGCGATGCGGAAATAAACGCATCCAGCAGCCGCATGCGGTTTCTTCCACTGCGCATGCTCAGTAGCGTGCCGCAACCGGAAAAAACCGGACCGGCCGCATGTAAAAACTTATGCAAAGGATGCGGTGTTTTCGCCGCATCCGTTGCATAGGTTTCACAGCCGGATTGAGCCGCAGTGCTCAAACCGGATGTGTGAAAGTAGCCTAAGCTCGAATTGTCCGGTATAAATTGAGTCAGGGTATGCAATCACTCAATGTAATTTTTCTGTATAATTTGGGGGTGCCTGAAAAATGTAATTCAACCGTAAATCAGGTGGTTTAGGTGCACCAGTAGAGTTGTCAAGAGTTCAGTGCACCACTGCGCCTCTCCATTAATTTTTTTTTTAACTTATTTTTATACTTTTACCACTTTTGATTCACAACACTCACTTGCCAGGAGCCAGTTTGCCTATACTCAGCCCCCAATCTGCATGTGCACACTGGCACAGCATGTGCACACTGGCACAGCATGTGCACACTGGCACAGCATGTGCACACTGACACAGCATGTGCACACTGACACAGCATGTGCACACTGACACAGCATGTGCACACTGACACAGCATGTGCACACTGACACAGCATGTGCACACTGACACAGCATGTGCACACTGACACAGCATGTCCACACTGACACAGCATGTCCACACTGACACAGCATGTGCACACTGACACAGCATGTGCACACTGACACAGCATGTGCACACTGACACAGCATGTGCACAGGCGCATTATCCTCTCTGGCACCTCACTGTGGCTGCTGCTCACAACACTGATATACCCAATAGTGTAGCACATGAGCGACTTCAGAGGAGGAGAGAAAGGAGAAAAAAATGTTATACTTCATACATTATTGGGTATATCTGTGTAGAAAGAGGTCGCTGCAGAGAAAAACCAAGGAGAAAACCGTGCCTGCCCACAAACTGTGCTCAGGCAGTTTCAACACAGTACTCACTGACAATTAACAGCGGAAAAATTCCCAAAGTGCAAACTAAAGGGGCGTAAGGGTGCGCTGAGCTTTTGGACATGAATAGTGTTGAGCGAACCCGGACTGTGAACGTCCGGATACTCGCGGTTTCAGCGCTATCCCCAGGCCGGACCCGGGTGCGGGATTCCGGATGCACGATCCGGAATCGGCAACTAATAAAAATGTTAAAAAAACAATAAATAAATGAGCGTTTCATACTTACCAGACTCTGTTGTGTTATGGCGGCACACTTGCTTCCGGGTCGCGCTTTCACTTCCTGTGCTGTGCATGCAGTCACACAGCTTTCCGTGCTTTCCCCGCCCACCGGCCATCCTCTCAGCTGTGATTGGTTCCTGGCTGACACACCCCCAGCCTGTGACAGCTCTGCCGTGCAGTCATCGCAGCTCAGTAATAGGCTGCTAGGCTGCACTCAGAGCGGGCAGTCGTGCTCTATGGCTGCTCGCTCTGACATGTAGCAGAGCTGGATGTGTCGGAACTGGATCTCGTGTGGATTACGCCGGAGGGCTGTGGTGGGATAATTAAGTGGTGAAGGAGGAGGCTGCGTTTCTACTTTATTCCAAATAAAGGATTTCTCTCTGTGTCTTGTTTATTTACTCTAATTTACAGGTTTGTGATGCGGGTATCTCACAGATGACTGTGCGATCACAAACCTGGGGTTTAATAGCAGCCATGCGCTGTTATTAACTCCTGCTATTACCTTGATTGCCACCGCACCAGGGCAATCAAGATGAGCAGATATCGCACCGGAATGGTCACATCTAATAGATGCGACCATACCAGGCGGCTGCGGACTGAGGATATACCAGCCCCCGGCCGGCGTTATCATGGCTGGGAATGAAAATTGGGGGGGACCGCACGTCGTTTTTTTTTTTTAATTATTTAAATTTAAAAACAAAAAAAAGCCGCATGCGGTTTATCTTAGGCAGCAGTCACACTTGCGAGGGACTCCCACGAGTCTGACATCGCAGCACAGCCACACACACATCTGACAGGAGCGTGCATGTGTTTCTAGGTACATGCACGCTCATGTTCAGACAGGTGTCAAAACCCCGCAATTTTTTGCCAGGAGGTGTAGATTGGATGCAGAAATATGGTGTAAAAATCACAGTATCAAATTTGCATGCCTTGGCCCCCAAAAATAAAAACAATAAAAAAAAATTGCCACAGGTGGAAATTTGGTGCTGAAAGCTGGTGCAGACGATTTCAGCACCAAATGTGCACCTCCTGGCAAAAATACGAGGCAAAAATCACGGAAAAATAACCACGGCAAAAACCGCGGCATAAAAATTGCGTAAAAACGCCGCGATTTTTTGCCAGGAGGTGTAGATTGGATGCAGGAATATGGTATACAAATTTCAGCACAAAATCTGCATTTCTTAGCCAAAAAAACCCTGCGCTTTTTCTGCTAGGAGATGCAGGTCTATGAACTCAGTGACCTCCACCTGAGGTCAGGTTACCTGCGATCACAGATAAAGGACCGTGGGAACCTCCAGCTGTGACCGCAAATGACCTGAGTGACGTCACCGCTCAATGCGCAGCTCATTCTTTCTCTGGAGCTCACAGAGAGCGGTCGGTCGTGCCGCTCTCTATGATATTCAGATGTAGCCGAGCTGAAACGGCGCGGGACTTCTGTGGATTACGTTGGAGCTGCAGGGTATTTGGGGGTTAATAAAGAGGTGAAGGAGGAGTGTTTTGTACTTTATTCCAAATAAAGGATTGTTCTCTGAGTTTGTGTTTATTTACTGTCACTTACAGGTTTGTGTGATGCAGGTATCTGACAGACGCCTGTGCCATCACACTAACCTTGGGTTTAGTAGCAGCTATGTGCCGCTATTAACCCCTGCTATTACCCCGACTGGCACCGCATCACGCCAGCGGGAAGAGCCGGTATCGCAAAGTGGTATGTCGCATCTAACAGATGCGACATACCACACGGCTGCGGGCTGAGGATGTACCAGCCCCCGGCTGGCGTTATCATGGCTGGATGTGAAGATTAGGGGGAACCGCACGTCATTTTTTTTTTTTTACTTTCACCGGAGTCACACGTGCGAGGGGCTCACGCGAGTCTGCCATGGCAGCCTCGCACGTGTGACTCCGAGCACTGGATACACAGCACAGATATAGCGCGACGACTGAGGCTGCAGCCAAGCGCTATAACTGTGCTGCTGAGTGTTTACTACTGTGAACTGACTGACAGACTGTACTGCTTTCCCCGCCCACCGGCCGTCCTGTGATTGGTTGTAGTTAGCTGCCACTCAGGATGGGGGCGTGTCTAGCTGCAACCAACATGCGCCGGTGGGCGGGGAAACCATGAATATTGAATTGTCGGCTCCGGAAGGTAACAGCGTGACCCGGAAGGAGTGTGCCGCCATGACAGCGCCTCAGTGAGTATGTCGCGCTTGCTCCTAGCCCCTCCACAAACGTTTTTACCCTCCGGATTACGGTCCCCAGTGACTTATATGGGCACTGGATTCCGGAGCGGATCGGATTCTTTTTTAAATCTGTTAGTGATCCGCCGGCCCCGGATTATTGGCCGTTTGATCAGCTCTAGCCATGAACTCTCGTTAGCAATTGAATCAAAAGCTATTTCTTAGGCATTGTGCCATTGAAATGTAGTGTGCTAGTATGAATTGCAAAAGGAGCCAAGTCTGTATAGCTGGTTTTATACGTATTATGGGGGTGGGACACAGACTCCCTTTAAATGGAACCAGTCAGCAGATTTTTCATGTATAAACTAAAACTACCACCTTTAGCAGTGCCTGGCTGCATTCCATAAAAGGTGCCCATTATCCCCTTACACTCCCTGTACACCCCCCAAATACATTTTGAAAATTCCTCACGCTGTATGTAAACCTTTCGGTCTGGTCCGATGGGTGTGCTTGCTGCGGTGTTTGGTCCTCCTCTAAGCACTGATCGCCATCCCCCTGCTTAATGTGGAAGGTGTGAGGTTTCACCCAGCTATGTGCACGATACAGGAGGAGCCATCCATGGAATCAGAATTAGGGACGTCTCTGTCCCTGTCCCTTGTGTGCTGCAGTGAGTAGTGTCCGGGTAACCCACCTAATCGAATAGTAAGGGCGTGATAATAGGTTGCTAGCTGGACACCATGCGCATATGAGTGTGAATAGTGCCCTATGCGCCCCACTAGTGTGCAATTTACCTTGCACCTGTGAAGTGTCCATCATGTTAAGAGGTTTGTCTGCATCCTGTTGGTGCATTAGATGTGTTGGCCTGGGCTAACTGGACTGGTTGCCCTATTTTCTGCTGTGAGAATTAGGGACGGCAATCAGCACAGAGAGGAGAGAACGAAACCGCACAAAGAACGCCCATTGCACCAGAGGTTTACATACAGTGCGGGAGATTTTAGATTTTCAAGAAGTAATGGGGGGGGGGGGGGGTGGGAGTGTACTGCAAGTGTTAGGGGAGAATATGCACCTTTATGGAATTCAGGACAGGTGTTGCGAAAACTTCATTGGGTCACACCCCGGGAGAGCATGCCATTAGAGTGGTTCATGGAGCATTTTATGTTCAACACTATGCATTTTTGGCACAAAAAAATGCAGAATTTTAGTGTCCCAGCAAAGTGAATGAGATTTCTGAAGTCACATGCACACGCTGCTTATTTTTTCCTTGCAGATTTGAAACTGTTTCAAATCTGCAGCATTTCAATTCTTTAAGCTTTTTTGGCAACATTTTTCATCCTATTGAACTACAGAAAGAGAAAAGAACACCGAAAATGACTGGTTTTCCTGCCATGAGACACTTTTGAAGCTGAAATGTCTGCAGCAAATACTTGACATGCACATACCCAAAGTATGTTTCCTACCATCCTAATATAACATAAGAATGGGTTAAAGGGGTTATTCAGGACTTTAAAGGCCTTGTTCACACACTGCGTTTTTACTCGCTTTTTTTTTGCGTTTTTGCTGCAGAAATTTCTCAAGAAAATGGTTGTAATCTTTCTGAAGACATTCCCGAGCAAAACCTATGGGGAAAAAAAAATAGCTTTGCGCACACTGCTTTTTTTTTTCTCAAAAACACAGTTTCTGCAGAATTTCTTGAGAAAATGAATGAGCACATCACTTTTCTGCAGGTACCCGAGTTTTTTTGCCATAGATAATGGTAAAAAACCGCAGGGAGCAACCTGCGGAAAAAACGCGGTAAAAACGCATGCGGTTTTCGGTGCGGTATTGGTGCGTTTTTTGACCGCAAGTGCACTAATCTTTCAGACTCAAGAAATTTCTTGAGAATAATCTTTTTTCTAGTGTGAACAGAGCCTTAAATTGATGACCTATCCTTAGTATAGGTCATCAACATCTGATTAGTGGGAGTGCGACACCCATCAGCTGCTACGGGTGCCGCCTTAGGTTCTGAACTACTCAGCTGCAAAGCTGCACAACACAGCTCCGTCAACTGTATAGTGGCCGCAGTTCAGTAAGGCACATCCACCCCTATTGATTCGCAGTACCTAGTCGCAGTCACTATTCTGTTGACGGAGCTGTACCGTGCAACTTTCCAACTGAGTAGTTCCAGCCTGAGGCGGCAACAGTAACAGCTGATCGTGGGGGTGATGGCTGTCTCACTCCTACAGATCAGGCATTGATGTACTGGAAAACCTTTCTAAATGCTTTACTAGGAAGGTAAGATTTAGACTGCAATATGGAATTAAATTATATGCCTCAATGGGACCAGCAACTGACAGAGTACATGTTTCTACAGCGATGCATCAAAACAATTGTTTTATTTGAATACTACGAAAATGGCAAGATTAACATAAAAAAGAAAAAACATAAGCGATCTGACTTGGTGGTCAGTGTATCTAAAGATGGTCATATACACAAGACAGCGCATGGCTCAGTCTTTTCATCGAATAGCTGGCTTGTCCACATACATCAAATGTATACTTCAGCGATAATGTAACTGCAGACAATGCATAGATACCAACCATCATCAATCCCATTTTGGCAATTGTGTTGACAGATAGCAATGTTCCCTGAAACCAGTTAGCCCCGGTTGCTTGGTTTTTAGCTCTAAAGTAAAGAGAGGGCCTGTAAAGGGAAGGTACTAAACCAGGATTTCTTCTGTGAAACATGATCTGTGTTTCCATAAACATGAATATGTGGAATCTCTAATACAGCGGTCCTCATTGAATGCGCAGGACTTTTCAGAATTCAGTTTACCCATAATCAACTTTAAAATCAGGAGTTTATAAAATCTTTAAATATGGCTACAGACATTTACCTCCGTAGTGCCATTGTCGTTGATGCCATATTTATCTCTGGTCTTCTTGATGCGATCTGAAACTGTCTGTACAAATTTCCTAATTTCCTGTAAAAGAAGGTAAAATATTAAAAAAGAAGCTCAAGATTATGTGAAAGAATAGCAAGATATCACAATTATACAATACTGCAAACCTTTAAACATTATTAGTGATTAAATTAAAGTAGAAAAAGATTAAAAATATCATTGTTTACAATGTAGTTCAGGAGACCACAATATTTAAGAAGGGGTTGTCCTCTTTCAGTTAAATGTCATCAGAGCGCAGTTTAGTATGAAATAAACCATGTTGGACTCACTTTTCCCAGGACCACTGATGAGTCTCTGTCAACGCTCCCATTGTCCGACACTGGCTGTTGACATGACTTCTCCAACACTGCTAATTTGTGAGCTCAGAGTCTGTTCCTGTAGATAGAACCACTTAAACAATCGCACTGATTGGCTGCAGCACAGCAAATGTGGTGCTAACACTGTAGCCAATGACAAACAGGCGCAGCAGTGGAGGCTCAGCAGTTAACACGGGAGAAGGGAATTTTGTTACTTACCGTAAATTCCTTTTCTTCTAGCTCTTATTGGGAGACCCAGACGATTGGGGTATAGCTACTGCCCTCCGGAGGCCACACAAAGCACTACACTAAAAAGTGCAAGGCCCCTCCCCTTCTGGCTATACCCCCCCGTGGTATCACGGGTTCTCCAGTTTTAGTGCCAAAGCAAGAAGGAGGAAGCCAATAACTGGTTTAAACAAATTAACTCCGAATAACGTCGGAGAACTGAAAAAACCGTTCAACATGAACAACATGTGTACCCGCAAACAACAAAAAAATCCCGAAGGACAACAGGGCGGGTGCTGGGTCTCCCAATAAGAGCTAGAAGAAAAGGAATTTACGGTAAGTAACAAAATTCCCTTCTTCTTCAGCGCTCTATTGGGAGACCCAGACGATTGGGACGTCCAAAAGCTGTCCCTGGGTGGGTAAAGAGATACCTCATGTTAGAGCTGCAAAACAGCCCTCCCCTACGGGGATGTCACTGCCGCCTGCAGGACTCTTCTACCTAAGCTGGCATCCGCCGAAGCATAGGTATGCACCTGATAATGTTTGGTGAAAGTGTGCAGACTCGACCAGGTAGCTGCCTGGCACACCTGTTGAGCCGAAGCCTGGTGTCGCAAAGCCCAGGACGCACCCACAGCTCTGGTTGAGTGGGCTTTCAGCCCTGAAGGAACCGGAAGCCCAGCAGAACGGTAGGCTTCCAGAATTGGTTCTTTGATCCATCGAGCCAGGGTGGCTTTAGAAGCCTGCGACCCCTTGCGCTGGCCAGCGACAAGGACAAAAAGTGCATCTGAACGGTGGATAGGCGCCGTGCGAGAAATATAGATTCTGAGTGCTCTCACCAGATCTAGCAAACGTAAGTCTTTCTCATACCGGTGAACCGGCTGAGGACAAAAGGAAGGCAAGGATATATCCTGATTAAGATGAAACGAGGATACGACCTTAGGGAGAAACTCCGGAATGGGGCGCAGCACTACCTTGTCCTGGTGGAACACCAGGAAGGGAGCCTTGGATGACAGAGCTGCCAGCTCAGACACACGCCGAAGCGATGTGATCGCTACGAGAAACGCCACTTTCTGTGACAGGCGAGAAAAGGAAACGTCCTTTAGAGGCTCGAAGGGCGGCTTTTGCAGAGCAACTAGTACTCTGTTCAGATCCCATGGATCTAACGGCCGCTTGTACGGGGGCACAATATGACAGACCCCCTGTAGGAACGTGCGCACCTTAGGAAGACGTGCTAGACGCTTCTGAAAAAACACAGATAGTGCCGAGACTTGCCCTTTAAGGGAGCTGAGCGACAAGCCCTTTTCCAACCCCGATTGCAGGAAGGAAAGAAAGGTGGGCAATGCAAATGGCCAAGGGGATACTCTCTGTGCAGAGCACCAGGATAAGAAAATCTTCCACGTTCTGTGGTAGATCTTAGCAGACGTTGACTTCCTAGCTTGTCTCATTGTGGCTACGACTCCTTGAGATAATCCTGCGGAGGCTAGGATCCAGGACTCAATGGCCACACAGTCAGGTTCAGGGCCTCAGAATTCTGATGGAAAAACGGCCCTTGGGACAGTAAGTCTGGTCGGTCTGGCAGTGACCACGGTCGACCGACCGTGAGATGCCACAGATCCGGATACCACGATCTCCTCGGCCAGTCTGGGGCGACGAGTATGACGCGGCTGCAATCGGATCTGATCTTGCGTAACACTCTGGACAAGAGTGCCAGAGGTGGGAAGACGTATGGGAGCCGGAACTGCGACCAATCTTGAACTAATGCGTCTGCCGCCAGAGCTCTTTGATCGCGCGACCTCGCCATGAATGCCGGGACCTTGTTGTTGTGCCGGGACGCCATTAGGTCGACGTCCGGCACTCCCCATCGGCGACAGATTTCCTGAAACACGTCCGGGTGAAGGGACCACTCCCCTGCGTCCATGCCCTGGCGACTGAGGAAGTCTGCTTCCCAATTTTCTACGCCTGGGATGTGAACCGCGGATATGGTGGATGCTGTGTCCTCCACCCACATTAGAATGCGCCGGACTTCTTGGAATGCTTGCCGACTGCGCGTCCCTCCTTGGTGGTTGATGTATGCCACCGCTGTGGAGTTGTCCGACTGGATTCGGATCTGCTTTCCTTCCAGCCACTGTTGGAAGGCCAGTAGGGCAAGATACACTGCCCTGATTTCCAGAACATTGATCTGAAGGGTGGACTCCTGCGGAGTCCACGTCCCCTGGGCCCTGTGGTGGAGAAACACTGCTCCCCACCCTGACAGACTCGCATCTGTCGTGACCACTGCCCAGGATGGGGGCAGGAAGGATCTTCCCTGAGACAATGAGGTGGGAAGGAGCCACCATTGTAGAGAGTCCTTGGCCGTCTGGGAAAGAGAGACTTTCCTGTCCAGGGACGTTGACTTCCCGTCCCATTGGCGGAGAATGTCCCATTGAAGTGGGCGCAGATGAAACTGCGCAAAGGGAACTGCTTCCATGGCTGCCACCATCTTCCCGAGGAAGTGCATGAGGCGCCGTAAGGGGTGCGACTGGCCTTGAAGGAGGGATTGCACCCCTGTCTGTAGGGACCGCTGCTTGTTCAGCGGAAGCTTCACTCTCGCTGCTCGAGTATGAAACTCCATGCCAAGATACGTTAGCGACTGTGACGGTGACAGATTCGACTTTGGAAAGTTGATGATCCATCCGAACGTCTGTAGAGTCTCCAGCGTAGCATGTAGACTGAGTTGGCATGCCTCTTGAGAGGGTGCCTTGACAAGTAGATCGTCTAGGTAAGGGATCACCGAGTGTCCCTGAGAGTGCAAGACTGCTACCACCGCCGCCATGACCTTGGTGAAGACCCGGGGGGCTGTCGCCAGACCGAATGGCAGAGCTACGAACTGAAGATGATCGTTTCCTATCACAAAACGTAGAAAACGTTGATGTTCTGTAGCAATTGGCACGTGGAGATAAGCATCTTTGATGTCTATTGAGGCAAGGAAGTCTCCTTGAGACATTGAGGCAACGACAGAGCGGAGGGTTTCCATCCGGAACCGTCTGGCGTGCACATGTTTGTTGAGCAGCTTTAGATCCAGAACAGGACGGAACGAGCCGTCCTTTTTTGGAACCACAAAGAGATTGGAGTAAAACCCTCGCCCTTGTTCCTGAGGCGGTACAGGAACCACTACTCCCTCCGCTCTTAGGGAGTCCACCGCCTGCAGCAGGGCATCTGCTCGGTCTGGATGTGGGGAGGTTCTGAAGAACCGAGCTGGAGGACGAGAACTGAACTCGATTCTGTACCCGCGAGACAAAATGTTTGTCACCCACCGGTCTTTGACCTGTGACATCCAAATGTCGGAAAAGCGGGAGAGCCTGCCCCCAACCGGAGATGCGGAGGGGGGGGGCTGGAAGTCATGAGGTAGCCGCTTTGGAAGCGGTTCCTCCATTTGCTTTCTTGGGGCGTGCGTGAGCCCGCCAGGAATCTGAGACTCTTTGCGTCCTCTGAGTCCCTTTGGACGAGGAGAATTGTGTCTTGCCCGAACCTCGAAAGGACTGAAACCTCTGCTGCCATTTTTTCTGCTGAGGTTTGCTTGATCTGGGCTGGGGTAAGGAAGAGTCTTTACCCTTGGACTGTTTAATGATGTCAGCCAATGGCTCGCCAAACAGTCTATCTCTAGATAAAGGCAAGCTGGTTAAACATTTTTTGGAACCAGCATCTGCTTTCCAGTCCTTTAACCACAAGGCTCTGCGCAAAACTACCGAATTGGCGGACGCCATTGAGGTGCGGCTGGTAGATTCTAGGACCGCATTGATAGCGTAAGACGCAAACGCAGACATCTGCGAGGTAAGGAACGCCACTTGCGGCGCCGCTGGATGTATGATAGCATCCACTTTTGCTAAACCAGCTGAAATAGCTTGGAGTGCCCATACGGCTGCGAATGCTGGAGCAAACGACGCGCCGATAGCTTCATAGACAGATTTTCCATCTGTCTGTCATTGGCATCCTTAAGTGAAGCGCCATCCTCCACTGCAACTATGGATCTAGCTGCAAGTTTGGAAATCGGGGGGTCTACTTTTGGACACTGGGTCCAGCGCTTGACCACATCAGGGGGGAAAGGAAAACGTGTATCCTTAGAACGTTTAGAGAAACGCCTTTCTGGATGAGCGTCGTGTTTCTGGATTGACTCTCTGAAGTCAGAGTGATCCAAGAAAGCACTCAATTTACGCTTGGGATAGAGGAAACGAAACTTCTCCTGCTCTGCAGCTGCCTCCTCTGCAGAAGGAGCTGGGGGAGAAATATCCAACAGTCTATTGATGGCTGAGATAAGATCGTTTACCATGGCGTCCCCATCCGGGGTATCCAGATTGAGAGGGGTTCCAGGATAAGACTCCTGATCACTCTCTTCAGACGCATCACAGGGCGACTGATTGCGCTGAGACCCTGAGCAGTGTGATGACGTTGAGGGTCTTTCCCAGCGAGCTCGCTTAGGGTGGCTGGGGCTATCATCTGAGTCATAATACTCAGCCTGAGAAGCCGGGGACCCCCTTGTAGTCTGGATTAATTCCAACTGAGGGGGATTAGAGGACAGAGACCTCGCCGTGTCCATAGACTGAGCCCCAGTCATGGATTGCAAAGTTTCAAGGATTTTTGCCATAGTCACAGACATTCCATCAGCAAAAACTGCAAAGTCTGTCCCTGACACCGGGGCAGGACTTACAAGCGTCTCAGCCTGGGTCACTACCCCTCCGGACTCCGGCTGGCGAAGCAGCACCGGATCTGAGCATTGCACACAATGGGGGTCTTTGGAACCTGCTGGTAGAGCAGCCCCACATGCAGCACACGCAGTGTACACAGCCCTAGCCTTGGCAGCCTTGCGTTTTGTGGATGACATGTTGCTGCCTCCTCAGAGCGATCTGGGGTATCCAGCCAGGAAGCGACCTCACAGTGCAAGAAATAAATAAATATATATATCTGGTGACACAGTACACCAATACACACTGAGGCACTAGAGGGGCCAGCTGAAATGCCGCTTACCGCCCGCTTAAGAGCGGGTGTGTGGTCTCCAAAAGCCCCCTAGTCCAGGTCTCCCAGAGCCTTGCGTCCTTCCTCTAGCCAGACTGCATGTAATGGCTGCCGGCGTCCTGGGAGAGGAGGGGGGGCGGGCCCTGGGCGTTCCTGACTAAGAGCGGGAAGCCTGCTTCCCTCTGTGCCTAGTGAGAGGGCTGGAGCATGTAAATCAGGCTCCAGCCCTCGTCGCTGCTGCGAAACAGCGTCTCTCCCCTACCCTGATTGACAGGGTGGAGGCGGGAACGAAGCGGAGCTAGGCCGCAAAAGCCGGGGACTGGATTTATAAACGCCGCCGCCGTAAAAGCGCGGTCGGCGTGTCCCCGGCGCACCACAAGTCACAGCAGCGCCGCCCGGTCCAGTGGGGGTCGGCGCTGCGTTCCCACAACACAAAGTCCCCCAGTAAACTGTAGGAACACTAACTCCAACGTTACGGTCCCCGGCGCACTACAACACCCAGCCAGCCCGGAGTGTGTCTGTGCCTGCCGGGGACACAGAGTACCTGTATGATGCAGGCCTTGTCCCTGATTGTACTCCTGCTCCATATCCATCAGGTGCTATGGGTCTGTGGATGGAGCCCGGCGTCAGAGCTTAGAGGCCGGCAGGATCCCACTTCCACAGAGCCCTACAAGGGGATGTGGAAGGAAAACAGCATGTGGGGCTCCAGCCCCTGTACCAGCAATAGGTACCTCAACCTTACAACACCATCCACGGGTGAGAAGGGAGCATGCTGGGGGCCCTATATGGGCCCTCTTTTCTTCCATCCGAAATAGTCAGCAGCTACTGCTGACTAAAATCTGTGGAGCTATGCGTGGATGTCTGACCTCCTTCGCACAAAGCTTGAAAACTGGAGAACCCGTGATACCACGGGGGGGTATAGCCAGAAGGGGAGGGGCCTTGCACTTTTTAGTGTAGTGCTTTGTGTGGCCTCCGGAGGGCAGTAGCTATACCCCAATCGTCTGGGTCTCCCAATAGAGCGCTGAAGAAAAGGAGCGTACACCATGATATATATAATACAGTTGCAACCAAAAGTTTACATACGCTATGTAAAAAGACACATTCATGTTTTTTCAGTATCTGACATGAAATCAGAAGTCAAAAGAAATCAGCCAAGATCTCAGGAAGAGAATTGTGGGCTGAAAGGCCACTCTGCCAGGAAGAAGCCATTACTCCACAAAATATGCAAAACAACCCAGATTAATGTTTGCAAATGTACACATAAACAAAGACCTTAATTTTTCGAGACATGTCCTGTGGTCTGATGAAACTAAAATTGAACAGTTTGGCTATAATGACCATCGTTACGTTTGAAGGAAAAAGGGAGAAGCATTGAAGCCTAAGAACACAATCCAAACTGTGAAACACAGGGGTGGAAGCATCATGTTGTGGGGTTGTTTTACTTTACAAAATAGATGGCAGCATGAGGGAAAGAAAAAAAAGATGTGGCAATATTGAAGCAACATCTCAAGACATCAGCCAAGAACTTAAAGCTTTGATGGAAATGGGTCTTCCAAATGGACAATGACCTGAACCATACTGCCAAACTGGTTACAAAGTGGCTTAAGGCTAACAAAGCCAATGTTTTGGAGTGGCCATCACAAAGCCTTGATCTCAATCCTATTGAAAATGTATGGCCATAGCTGAAAAGGCAGGTGCGAGCAAGGCGACCTACAGACATGGCTCAGTTACACCAGTTCTGTCAAGAAGAATGGGCCCAAATTCCTACCAACTTTTGTGAGAGGCTTGTGGAAGGATAGCCAAAACGTTTGACCCAGGTCAAACAGTTTAAAGGGCAATGCGACAAAATGCTAATGAAATGTATGTAAACTTTTGACTTTGCAGAAAGTAATAAACATGCCTTAAAACATTCTCTGTCATTATTCCTAAAACGGGAAAGGTTTATTCTGATTTCATGTCAGATAGTGAGAAAAACATGCAGATGTGTCTTTTTAAATAGTGTATGCAAACTTCTGGTTTCAACAGTATAATATATAAGTATCAAAAAATATATTCTTAAATGTGTTATTGACATGGATATCTCACCAGATGTCCATCCAAGCCACACAGACAAGGAAATGAAACCACAGACGTCCAAAAATGAACAACTTAATTTCCATAAGGATAACACAATTAGAAGACCAGGCTGGGAGGAGCCCACCTGGTCAGCAGCAGCTCATGATAACAGCTGTATGCAAAAGGAGAACAATGAGCGAAAATTGCTGAATAAAAAAAGATTTTTATTTGTACTCAAAGTGCACAGTGCATAAATTATTTGTAGAAATTTAATACAAGGGATGTATACAAGGGGATCAAACAACTGGGCAGTTGTAATAAAAGTGCGATTCGGCTATAAAGGTAACCGTGACTGTGCATAATTATAACCCTACATGAATTAACACCTCATAAACATTGCTGGAAAAAAATGGAAAAATGTGTATATTGTACCATAAAAACAGTCCAACCATTTAGAGTTATATGGGTAGTTGATACCATACACAACATGGAAAATGGATCAGTTAACTATCAAAGTGAAATGGCTAGGAAAAATCCAAATGCCAAAGATATATGTAAAGAACTGATCCAGAAAATCAGCAATGTGAATTCATAGTAGATGGAAATTACAACAGGGGAGATCTCCCAAAGGCAGATCCGTTGTAAAGAGCACAAGTAAATATAATGACTAAACAGCTGAAAGGCACAAGTAGAAAGCAATTATCAGGTTATCAAAACATTACTGTTGTGTGGCGCGGTGGGAAATTCCCTGACGTACGTTTCGCGGCCCGCGGCCGTGAAGCCAGATTGCTGATTTTCTGGATCAGTTCTTTACATATATCTTTGGCATTTGGATTTTTCCTAGCCATTTCACTTTGATAGTTAACGGATCCATTTTCCATGTTGGGTATGGTATTAACTACCCATATAACTCTAAATGGTTGGACTGTTTTTAATGGTACAATATACACATTTTTCCATTATTTTTTCCAGCAATGTGTATGAGGTGTTAATTCATATAGGGTTATAATTATGCACAGTCACGGTTACCTTTATAGCCGAATCGCACTTTTATTACAACTGCCCAGTTGTTTGATCCCCTTGTCCTCTTGTATACATCCCTTGTATTACATTTCTATAAATAATTTATGCACTGTGCACTTTGACTACAAATAAAAAATCTTTTTTATTCAGCAATTTTTGCTCATTGTTCTCCTTTTGCATACAGACGTCCAAAAATGTAGTGGTGTGTAATAATGAGAACTGACACAGGGGAAAAGTATTGAACACGTTTACTGAAATGTTTTTAATACTTTGTACAAAAGCCTTTATTGGCGATAACTGCTTCATGACACCTCCTGAATGGAGACACTAGTGGTATGCAGATATAATTTTGGCCCATTCTTCCACACAAACACTCTTCAAATCCTGAAGGTTCCGTGGCCTCCTATGAACTTTTTAGTTGCTCCTATAAATGTTTTTATTGGATGCAGGTCAGGTGATTGCTGGGACATTCTAGCAGCTTTATTTTCTCTGAAACCAATTGAGAGTTTCATTGACTGTGTGTTGGGGATCATGGTTTGCTTAAATGTCCACTCTTATTTCAAATTGTCTCTCCAGTAAAGGAGACAAACTCTAGCACAGCGCCACCTATTGGAAGTAGCGATCCTAAAAGTCACAAGTGGATTTTCGACAATCCTTTGCAATATGACTCAGGATATATAAGCCAGATCAGAATCCCAATTTGCAGACACGGTGTTTCGGGGTGCTTGCCCCTCGTCAGTGCAAAGTATGGGGGTGTCTGATCTGGCTCATGAGAAAGCTATGTGGGGACCACGGGGAAACACTATTCTCCTTAAGGAGACTTTGCAAGCCAGTCTGGCTGCCAGGTAAGGGGACTTATAGCTGCAATGCCCCTCTGGGAAATATTCAAATTGTCTCTCCAGTAAAGGAGACAAACTCTAGCACAGCGCCACCTATTGGAAGTAGCGATCCTAAAAGTCACAAGTGGATTTTCGACAATCCTTTGCAATATGACTCAGGATATATAAGCCAGATCAGAATCCCAATTTGCAGACACGGTGTTTCGGGGTGCTTGCCCCTCGTCAGTGCAAAGTATGGGGGTGTCTGATCTGGCTCATGAGAAAGCTATGTGGGGACCACGGGGGAACACTATTCTCCTTAAGGAGACTTTGCAAGCCAGTCTGGCTGCCAGGTAAGGGGACTTATAGCTGCAATGCCCCTCTGGGAAATATTCAAATTGTCTCTCCAGTAAAGGAGACAAACTCTAGCACAGCGCCACCTATTGGAAGTAGCGATCCTAAAAGTCACAAGTGGATTTTCGACAATCCTTTGCAATATGACTCAGGATATATAAGCCAGATCAGAATCCCAATTTGCAGACACGGTGTTTCGGGGTGCTTGCCCCTCGTCAGTGCAAAGTATGGGGGTGTCTGATCTGGCTCATGAGAAAGCTATGTGGGGACCATGGGGGAACACTATTCTCCTTAAGGAGACTTTGCAAGCCAGTCTGGCTGCCAGGTAAGGGGACTTATAGCTGCAATGCCCCTCTGGGAAATATTCAAATTGTCTCTCCAGTAAAGGAGACAAACTCTAGCACAGCGCCACCTATTGGAAGTAGCGATCCTAAAAGTCACAAGTGGATTTTCGACAATCCTTTGCAATATGACTCAGGATATATAAGCCAGATCAGAATCCCAATTTGCAGACACGGTGTTTCGGGGTGCTTGCCCCTCGTCAGTGCAAAGTATGGGGGTGTCTGATCTGGCTCATGAGAAAGCTATGTGGGGACCACGGGGGAACACTATTCTCCTTAAGGAGACTTTGCAAGCCAGTCTGGCTGCCAGGTAAGGGGACTTATAGCTGCAATGCCCCTCTGGGAAATATTCAAATTGTCTCTCCAGTAAAGGAGACAAACTCTAGCACAGCGCCACCTATTGGAAGTAGCGATCCTAAAAGTCACAAGTGGATTTTCGACAATCCTTTGCAATATGACTCAGGATATATAAGCCAGATCAGAATCCCAATTTGCAGACACGGTGTTTCGGGGTGCTTGCCCCTCGTCAGTGCAAAGTATGGGGGTGTCTGATCTGGCTCATGAGAAAGCTATGTGGGGACCACGGGGGAACACTATTCTCCTTAAGGAGACTTTGCAAGCCAGTCTGGCTGCCAGGTAAGGGGACTTATAGCTGCAATGCCCCTCTGGGAAATATTCAAATTGTCTCTCCAGTAAAGGAGACAAACTCTAGCACAGCGCCACCTATTGGAAGTAGCGATCCTAAAAGTCACAAGTGGATTTTCGACAATCCTTTGCAATATGACTCAGGATATATAAGCCAGATCAGAATCCCAATTTGCAGACACGGTGTTTCGGGGTGCTTGCCCCTCGTCAGTGCAAAGTATGGGGGTGTCTGATCTGGCTCATGAGAAAGCTATGTGGGGACCACGGGGGAACACTATTCTCCTTAAGGAGACTTTGCAAGCCAGTCTGGCTGCCAGGTAAGGGGACTTATAGCTGCAATGCCCCTCTGGGAAATATTCAAATTGTCTCTCCAGTAAAGGAGACAAACTCTAGCACAGCGCCACCTATTGGAAGTAGCGATCCTAAAAGTCACAAGTGGATTTTCGACAATCCTTTGCAATATGACTCAGGATATATAAGCCAGATCAGAATCCCAATTTGCAGACACGGTGTTTCGGGGTGCTTGCCCCTCGTCAGTGCAAAGTATGGGGGTGTCTGATCTGGCTCATGAGAAAGCTATGTGGGGACCACGGGGGAACACTATTCTCCTTAAGGAGACTTTGCAAGCCAGTCTGGCTGCCAGGTAAGGGGACTTATAGCTGCAATGCCCCTCTGGGAAATATTCAAATTGTCTCTCCAGTAAAGGAGACAAACTCTAGCACAGCGCCACCTATTGGAAGTAGCGATCCTAAAAGTCACAAGTGGATTTTCGACAATCCTTTGCAATATGACTCAGGATATATAAGCCAGATCAGAATCCCAATTTGCAGACACGGTGTTTCGGGGTGCTTGCCCCTCGTCAGTGCAAAGTATGGGGGTGTCTGATCTGGCTCATGAGAAAGCTATGTGGGGACCACGGGGGAACACTATTCTCCTTAAGGAGACTTTGCAAGCCAGTCTGGCTGCCAGGTAAGGGGACTTATAGCTGCAATGCCCCTCTGGGAAATATTCAAATTGTCTCTCCAGTAAAGGAGACAAACTCTAGCACAGCGCCACCTATTGGAAGTAGCGATCCTAAAAGTCACAAGTGGATTTTCGACAATCCTTTGCAATATGACTCAGGATATATAAGCCAGATCAGAATCCCAATTTGCAGACACGGTGTTTCGGGGTGCTTGCCCCTCGTCAGTGCAAAGTATGGGGGTGTCTGATCTGGCTCATGAGAAAGCTATGTGGGGACCACGGGGGAACACTATTCTCCTTAAGGAGACTTTGCAAGCCAGTCTGGCTGCCAGGTAAGGGGACTTATAGCTGCAATGCCCCTCTGGGAAATATTCAAATTGTCTCTCCAGTAAAGGAGACAAACTCTAGCACAGCGCCACCTATTGGAAGTAGCGATCCTAAAAGTCACAAGTGGATTTTCGACAATCCTTTGCAATATGACTCAGGATATATAAGCCAGATCAGAATCCCAATTTGCAGACACGGTGTTTCGGGGTGCTTGCCCCTCGTCAGTGCAAAGTATGGGGGTGTCTGATCTGGCTCATGAGAAAGCTATGTGGGGACCACGGGGGAACACTATTCTCCTTAAGGAGACTTTGCAAGCCAGTCTGGCTGCCAGGTAAGGGGACTTATAGCTGCAATGCCCCTCTGGGAAATATTCAAATTGTCTCTCCAGTAAAGGAGACAAACTCTAGCACAGCGCCACCTATTGGAAGTAGCGATCCTAAAAGTCACAAGTGGATTTTCGACAATCCTTTGCAATATGACTCAGGA
Organism: Anomaloglossus baeobatrachus; assembly: GCF_048569485.1. Taxonomy (NCBI): domain Eukaryota; kingdom Metazoa; phylum Chordata; class Amphibia; order Anura; family Aromobatidae; genus Anomaloglossus; species Anomaloglossus baeobatrachus. Next base: position 194,236,797 of record NC_134357.1, on the reverse strand, counting down.
TATATAAGCCAGATCAGAATCCCAATTTGCAGACACGGTGTTTCGGGGTGCTTGCCCCTCGTCAGTGCAAAGTATGGGGGTGTCTGATCTGGCTCATGAGAAAGCTATGTGGGGACCACGGGGGAACACTATTCTCCTTAAGGAGACTTTGCAAGCCAGTCTGGCTGCCAGGTAAGGGGACTTATAGCTGCAATGCCCCTCTGGGAAATATTCAAATTGTCTCTCCAGTAAAGGAGACAAACTCTAGCACAGCGCCACCTATTGGAAGTAGCGATCCTAAAAGTCACAAGTGGATTTTCGACAATCCTTTGCAATATGACTCAGGATATATAAGCCAGATCAGAATCCCAATTTGCAGACACGGTGTTTCGGGGTGCTTGCCCCTCGTCAGTGCAAAGTATGGGGGTGTCTGATCTGGCTCATGAGAAAGCTATGTGGGGACCACGGGGGAACACTATTCTCCTTAAGGAGACTTTGCAAGCCAGTCTGGCTGCCAGGTAAGGGGACTTATAGCTGCAATGCCCCTCTGGGAAATATTCAAATTGTCTCTCCAGTAAAGGAGACAAACTCTAGCACAGCGCCACCTATTGGAAGTAGCGATCCTAAAAGTCACAAGTGGATTTTCGACAATCCTTTGCAATATGACTCAGGATATATAAGCCAGATCAGAATCCCAATTTGCAGACACGGTGTTTCGGGGTGCTTGCCCCTCGTCAGTGCAAAGTATGGGGGTGTCTGATCTGGCTCATGAGAAAGCTATGTGGGGACCACGGGGGAACACTATTCTCCTTAAGGAGACTTTGCAAGCCAGTCTGGCTGCCAGGTAAGGGGACTTATAGCTGCAATGCCCCTCTGGGAAATATTCAAATTGTCTCTCCAGTAAAGGAGACAAACTCTAGCACAGCGCCACCTATTGGAAGTAGCGATCCTAAAAGTCACAAGTGGATTTTCGACAATCCTTTGCAATATGACTCAGGATATATAAGCCAGATCAGAATCCCAATTTGCAGACACGGTGTTTCGGGGTGCTTGCCCCTCGTCAGTGCAAAGTATGGGGGTGTCTGATCTGGCTCATGAGAAAGCTATGTGGGGACCACGGGGGAACACTATTCTCCTTAAGGAGACTTTGCAAGCCAGTCTGGCTGCCAGGTAAGGGGACTTATAGCTGCAATGCCCCTCTGGGAAATATTCAAATTGTCTCTCCAGTAAAGGAGACAAACTCTAGCACAGCGCCACCTATTGGAAGTAGCGATCCTAAAAGTCACAAGTGGATTTTCGACAATCCTTTGCAATATGACTCAGGATATATAAGCCAGATCAGAATCCCAATTTGCAGACACGGTGTTTCGGGGTGCTTGCCCCTCGTCAGTGCAAAGTATGGGGGTGTCTGATCTGGCTCATGAGAAAGCTATGTGGGGACCACGGGGGAACACTATTCTCCTTAAGGAGACTTTGCAAGCCAGTCTGGCTGCCAGGTAAGGGGACTTATAGCTGCAATGCCCCTCTGGGAAATATTCAAATTGTCTCTCCAGTAAAGGAGACAAACTCTAGCACAGCGCCACCTATTGGAAGTAGCGATCCTAAAAGTCACAAGTGGATTTTCGACAATCCTTTGCAATATGACTCAGGATATATAAGCCAGATCAGAATCCCAATTTGCAGACACGGTGTTTCGGGGTGCTTGCCCCTCGTCAGTGCAAAGTATGGGGGTGTCTGATCTGGCTCATGAGAAAGCTATGTGGGGACCACGGGGGAACACTATTCTCCTTAAGGAGACTTTGCAAGCCAGTCTGGCTGCCAGGTAAGGGGACTTATAGCTGCAATGCCCCTCTGGGAAATATTCAAATTGTCTCTCCAGTAAAGGAGACAAACTCTAGCACAGCGCCACCTATTGGAAGTAGCGATCCTAAAAGTCACAAGTGGATTTTCGACAATCCTTTGCAATATGACTCAGGATATATAAGCCAGATCAGAATCCCAATTTGCAGACACGGTGTTTCGGGGTGCTTGCCCCTCGTCAGTGCAAAGTATGGGGGTGTCTGATCTGGCTCATGAGAAAGCTATGTGGGGACCACGGGGGAACACTATTCTCCTTAAGGAGACTTTGCAAGCCAGTCTGGCTGCCAGGTAAGGGGACTTATAGCTGCAATGCCCCTCTGGGAAATATTCAAATTGTCTCTCCAGTAAAGGAGACAAACTCTAGCACAGCGCCACCTATTGGAAGTAGCGATCCTAAAAGTCACAAGTGGATTTTCGACAATCCTTTGCAATATGACTCAGGATATATAAGCCAGATCAGAATCCCAATTTGCAGACACGGTGTTTCGGGGTGCTTGCCCCTCGTCAGTGCAAAGTATGGGGGTGTCTGATCTGGCTCATGAGAAAGCTATGTGGGGACCACGGGGGAACACTATTCTCCTTAAGGAGACTTTGCAAGCCAGTCTGGCTGCCAGGTAAGGGGACTTATAGCTGCAATGCCCCTCTGGGAAATATTCAAATTGTCTCTCCAGTAAAGGAGACAAACTCTAGCACAGCGCCACCTATTGGAAGTAGCGATCCTAAAAGTCACAAGTGGATTTTCGACAATCCTTTGCAATATGACTCAGGATATATAAGCCAGATCAGAATCCCAATTTGCAGACACGGTGTTTCGGGGTGCTTGCCCCTCGTCAGTGCAAAGTATGGGGGTGTCTGATCTGGCTCATGAGAAAGCTATGTGGGGACCACGGGGGAACACTATTCTCCTTAAGGAGACTTTGCAAGCCAGTCTGGCTGCCAGGTAAGGGGACTTATAGCTGCAATGCCCCTCTGGGAAATATTCAAATTGTCTCTCCAGTAAAGGAGACAAACTCTAGCACAGCGCCACCTATTGGAAGTAGCGATCCTAAAAGTCACAAGTGGATTTTCGACAATCCTTTGCAATATGACTCAGGATATATAAGCCAGATCAGAATCCCAATTTGCAGACACGGTGTTTCGGGGTGCTTGCCCCTCGTCAGTGCAAAGTATGGGGGTGTCTGATCTGGCTCATGAGAAAGCTATGTGGGGACCACGGGGGAACACTATTCTCCTTAAGGAGACTTTGCAAGCCAGTCTGGCTGCCAGGTAAGGGGACTTATAGCTGCAATGCCCCTCTGGGAAATATTCAAATTGTCTCTCCAGTAAAGGAGACAAACTCTAGCACAGCGCCACCTATTGGAAGTAGCGATCCTAAAAGTCACAAGTGGATTTTCGACAATCCTTTGCAATATGACTCAGGATATATAAGCCAGATCAGAATCCCAATTTGCAGACACGGTGTTTCGGGGTGCTTGCCCCTCGTCAGTGCAAAGTATGGGGGTGTCTGATCTGGCTCATGAGAAAGCTATGTGGGGACCACGGGGGAACACTATTCTCCTTAAGGAGACTTTGCAAGCCAGTCTGGCTGCCAGGTAAGGGGACTTATAGCTGCAATGCCCCTCTGGGAAATATTCAAATTGTCTCTCCAGTAAAGGAGACAAACTCTAGCACAGCGCCACCTATTGGAAGTAGCGATCCTAAAAGTCACAAGTGGATTTTCGACAATCCTTTGCAATATGACTCAGGATATATAAGCCAGATCAGAATCCCAATTTGCAGACACGGTGTTTCGGGGTGCTTGCCCCTCGTCAGTGCAAAGTATGGGGGTGTCTGATCTGGCTCATGAGAAAGCTATGTGGGGACCACGGGGGAACACTATTCTCCTTAAGGAGACTTTGCAAGCCAGTCTGGCTGCCAGGTAAGGGGACTTATAGCTGCAATGCCCCTCTGGGAAATATTCAAATTGTCTCTCCAGTAAAGGAGACAAACTCTAGCACAGCGCCACCTATTGGAAGTAGCGATCCTAAAAGTCACAAGTGGATTTTCGACAATCCTTTGCAATATGACTCAGGATATATAAGCCAGATCAGAATCCCAATTTGCAGACACGGTGTTTCGGGGTGCTTGCCCCTCGTCAGTGCAAAGTATGGGGGTGTCTGATCTGGCTCATGAGAAAGCTATGTGGGGACCACGGGGGAACACTATTCTCCTTAAGGAGACTTTGCAAGCCAGTCTGGCTGCCAGGTAAGGGGACTTATAGCTGCAATGCCCCTCTGGGAAATATTCAAATTGTCTCTCCAGTAAAGGAGACAAACTCTAGCACAGCGCCACCTATTGGAAGTAGCGATCCTAAAAGTCACAAGTGGATTTTCGACAATCCTTTGCAATATGACTCAGGATATATAAGCCAGATCAGAATCCCAATTTGCAGACACGGTGTTTCGGGGTGCTTGCCCCTCGTCCGTGCAAAGTATGGGGGTGTCTGATCTGGCTCATGAGAAAGCTATGTGGGGACCACGGGGGAACACTATTCTCCTTAAGGAGACTTTGCAAGCCAGTCTGGCTGCCAGGTAAGGGGACTTATAGCTGCAATGCCCCTCTGGGAAATATTCAAATTGTCTCTCCAGTAAAGGAGACAAACTCTAGCACAGCGCCACCTATTGGAAGTAGCGATCCTAAAAGTCACAAGTGGATTTTCGACAATCCTTTGCAATATGACTCAGGATATATAAGCCAGATCAGAATCCCAATTTGCAGACACGGTGTTTCGGGGTGCTTGCCCCTCGTCAGTGCAAAGTATGGGGGTGTCTGATCTGGCTCATGAGAAAGCTATGTGGGGACCACGGGGGAACACTATTCTCCTTAAGGAGACTTTGCAAGCCAGTCTGGCTGCCAGGTAAGGGGACTTATAGCTGCAATGCCCCTCTGGGAAATATTCAAATTGTCTCTCCAGTAAAGGAGACAAACTCTAGCACAGCGCCACCTATTGGAAGTAGCGATCCTAAAAGTCACAAGTGGATTTTCGACAATCCTTTGCAATATGACTCAGGATATATAAGCCAGATCAGAATCCCAATTTGCAGACACGGTGTTTCGGGGTGCTTGCCCCTCGTCAGTGCAAAGTATGGGGGTGTCTGATCTGGCTCATGAGAAAGCTATGTGGGGACCACGGGGGAACACTATTCTCCTTAAGGAGACTTTGCAAGCCAGTCTGGCTGCCAGGTAAGGGGACTTATAGCTGCAATGCCCCTCTGGGAAATATTCAAATTGTCTCTCCAGTAAAGGAGACAAACTCTAGCACAGCGCCACCTATTGGAAGTAGCGATCCTAAAAGTCACAAGTGGATTTTCGACAATCCTTTGCAATATGACTCAGGATATATAAGCCAGATCAGAATCCCAATTTGCAGACACGGTGTTTCGGGGTGCTTGCCCCTCGTCAGTGCAAAGTATGGGGGTGTCTGATCTGGCTCATGAGAAAGCTATGTGGGGACCACGGGGGAACACTATTCTCCTTAAGGAGACTTTGCAAGCCAGTCTGGCTGCCAGGTAAGGGGACTTATAGCTGCAATGCCCCTCTGGGAAATATTCAAATTGTCTCTCCAGTAAAGGAGACAAACTCTAGCACAGCGCCACCTATTGGAAGTAGCGATCCTAAAAGTCACAAGTGGATTTTCGACAATCCTTTGCAATATGACTCAGGATATATAAGCCAGATCAGAATCCCAATTTGCAGACACGGTGTTTCGGGGTGCTTGCCCCTCGTCAGTGCAAAGTATGGGGGTGTCTGATCTGGCTCATGAGAAAGCTATGTGGGGACCACGGGGGAACACTATTCTTATTTCATCATCATGGTAGATGACAGCAGATTTGTTTTTCAAAAATATTTCAGTACATTTGCCAATAAGTCCTTTGTTCAATTATATGACGTTTGCCACTGCTGTATGCTGAAAAACAGCTCATCACCATGATATTCCCACTTCCAAACTGCTGGTATGATCTTTTTGGGTTGTCAGGTTCAGTTGTGAAATGAGCCATTTCTTAATGATTTTGACCTCCTGCATTCAAATCTGACAATGAACATTTTTAGGGTACTTTCACACATCCGGACTTTTGCTCTGCGGCACAATACGGCGTTCTGCAGAAAAACCGCAACCGGCTTTTGTAACGCCGATTGCGGTTTTTTTTTTGCATTGACTTACATTAGTGCCGCATTGTGCCGTAGGGGCTTGCGTTCGGTCCGGTTTTTGCCGCATGCGGCAGATTTAGCCGATGCGGCGGCCGGATCGAACGTACCCTGCAACGTTTTTTGCTCCGGCAAAAAACACCGCATCGCGCCGCATCCGGCCGCTGCGGCGCATTTTTCAATGCATCCCTATGGAGGCCGGATGCGGCGCGATGCGGAAAAAACCGCATCCGGTCGCCGCATGCGGTATTTTCCACTGCGCATGCTCAGTAGCATGCCGCAACCGGAAAAAACCGGACCGGCCGCATGTAAAAACTGATGCAAAGGATGCGGTGTTTTCACCGCATCCGTTGCATAGTTTTCACAGCCGGATTGAGCCGCAGGGCTCAAACCGGATGTGTGAAAGTAGCCTTAGTTGGCTCTTGTTTCTATGATGGTTTTCATTTTACTTCTACATATAATACATAAAATAGTTTGAGTACTTCAGAACATTATTTTTACAATTATAAAGATGCAAAATATTTTGTTAGGACAATTTTCTTATATTTAGAGGAAATTTTGCAACAATTCAAATACCTAAAACATGTCTAAAACACTATTGCAAATTTAAACAGTTCTAGAAATCGCACTACAAAATTTGGTCCTCATTCAGTGACTACTCTTTTTTGCTTGTCTCTTGTATGCCTGCATCAAATCATCTCTTACAATTGTCCAACAGTAATCTTCAAGCATTGATGAATTCCATTTTCCTTGATATCTTTTCTCCATACCCGCAATATCTTGATGAAATCTCTGTGTACTTGTCGCTTACTGCTCCGCAGTTTGGTGGAAAGAATCTAGATCCAAATCTAAGAAATTAATCTTTAAGGACATGCTACTACCAAAATCCTTATACGTTTTTCCACCAACTGTTTTTAGTTACCTGGTCTTGAGTTTCACAAAAAAAATAGTTACAACTAATGCGAATGTTACCCATGCAGCCTCTTTTCCTTGCCCTGCAACAAAAACACTCCTCATCTTGAAGAAGCTAACGAATCTGAGATCCAACAAAGACTCCTTTCTTTAAGGCTAAGTTCACACACTGCGTTTTTTTGACGCTGCGTTTTTGACCGCTAAAAAAGCACAAAAACGCACACGCGTCAAAAAAACGCGTCAAAAAATGCATGCGTTTTTACCGCGATTTGGTGCGTTTTTGATCTCTGCCGTTTTCTGCGGTTTTCCAAAGCATTGCATGGGGAGAAAACGCAGAAAAATGCAGGAAAGA